>NC_142469.1:43040992-43344022 GCF_049115385.1 Moschus berezovskii
GTTCAAAATTGCTTCAACTAAAAAAAGTAGTAGCAACAACATAATCTATTATCAATACACAAGGGGCCCCTGAAGAACTAATAGCATTCCTCAGTAAGCTTGTATTTCTTATGGGTACCAGAATATAATTAGATATCTCAGTGGATACAACAGGTATAGACATGTGCCTATTATTCGTTAGCCTTCACCTGAAAAAGTGTTAATGAAGGCACCAAATTGTATACTAAAAGCACATTGAGGAGGCTGGAAGAGATTCTTCTGTGTGTACTTTATAAAACCACCTTTATAACATGATAAAACTACCAAGAGGTGATTTTCTAAACCATCCTTGAGTGTTTGAGCAATGGCATCAATGCCCTTTCCTAGAAAGTCATAAAGCAGGTTGCCCTGGGGAATTCGCTGGTATTCCTGCCCAATGGTCATTTTTTCCCCCTAATTTGCTTTTATAGTCAATGTGTGTATTTAGTCATGTCTCCGTTAATCATCTCCAGGGGAACCAGCCAACAAAGGTTATGAAGTTCTGTTTTAGGATGTCAGTCCTGGTGTTTGCCTGAATACAGAAATCTCCTAGACAATTAGCCATGGCAATTCCAAAGCTGATGCTTGGAGGCCTTCCTTCCCTTAAGGGAAGAACCCTGGGAAGCTACAAGAAAGGCCACCAAGCAGGGGAATGTCCTTACTTGAGTTACGCGAGACTAATGTGTAAATATGTGTAATGAATATGCAAGGAAGATTCTTACTTCAAAAAGCAATTACTTCTGCTCCAGGCATCAGTGTCTTTACAATAATAATGACTGATGCTTCTGCCTTCTGAGCCAGAGCTGCACTAAATGAAGGGAATCCATCGGTAGTAAAAGGTTATCAGCCTATTGTCTTACAATAGGTTGTTTGATTTCAGGGAAGAAGTATGCATAGTGTGTCGAACACTATTTGGAGACAATTGGGAAATGCATGCTTTGAGAAATAACTCTGTTTCAAATCCCAGCTGTCTCTTCAGTTCAGTTCAGTCGCTCAGTCGTGATCGACTCTTTGCGACCCCATGAATCACAGCACGGCAGGCCTCCCTGTCCATCACCAACTCCCAGAGTTCACTCAAACTCATGTCCATCGAGTCAGTGATGCCATCCAGCCATCTCATTTTCTGTTGTCCCCTTCTCCTCCTGCCCCCAATCCTTCCCAGCATCAGAGTCTTTTCCAGTGAGTCAACTCTTCGCATGAGGTGGCCAAAGTATTGCTTACATCCATGTAATTTTGGTCGTCTTTCGTTAGTCCTTAGTTTGTGCCAGAACTTTCTTACCTTATATAACAAAAATAGTGCCCAGCTCATAAGGTTGTTGGGAAAATTAAATAAAATCTTTTGTATAAAAAGCAAAGATCAATGTTTGGCATATTGTAGATTCTTGATTCGGAGAAGGCAATGGCAAGCCACTCTAGTACTCTTGCCTAGAAAATCCCATGGATGGAGGAGCCTGGTAGGCTGCAGTCCGTGGGGTCGCTAAGGGTTGGACACGACTGAGCGACTTCACTTTCACTTTTCACTTTCACACATTGGAGAAGGAAATGGCAACCCACTCCAGTGTTCTTGCCTGGAGAATCCCAGGGAAGGGGGAGCCTGGTGGGCTTCCGTCTATGGGTCACACAGAGTCGGACACGACTGAAGTGACTTAGCAGCAGCAGCAGCAGCAGCAGATTCTTGGTTAATGGTAGCTATCATCATTGTTGTTGCATATGTGGATGACAGTTCTACTTTAGGGCATCATTTGAAGCTTTATATACCTTTTATGTACAAGTTCATCAAGTCATTTGGATCCACAAATACCAACATATCTGAATGTCAAAAAGTTAACTTATAATTTTTGTGAACTAACTAGAATTTGCCAAAGAAAAAGTTTAATCATAAAATATGTTCAGGTACGTAAATGAAAGATACAGAAATGTTACTACTGTATTCTGTTATTCAGCATGAATATACAGTGTCTACATTTTTGTTTTGGTTTTTAAAAAGATATTTGTTTTCATCCACAAAATGCTAATTAAGAAACAAACAAACAAACAACAACAAAAAAATGAGACTCAGGGCTGAGACTGGTTTTTTGTGACATATTTTACATGAAATCACTAGAGAAAGATTCTCTCTGCCACATGACTTTTCTACTCCTTTATATTTCCATTATTTCCTATGTCTCTTTGCCTTTTAACTAAAGAGGCATAACCAACTATCCATACATAATAGCAATCATACAATAGGCAATGTGTGTAGAGCCCGCATGAATCCTCAACACTTCTGTAGGTGCTTCCTGTGTGTCATCATAAGGCCATCACAACTCTATGAGGTCTTAGTTCCCACTTTATCGATGGGAAAACTAAGGCACAGAGAATGTAATGGACTTATTTCAGATGATATAGCTAATAAGCAACCTGCCTAGGACTACAGAGTACACTCCTCACCACTCTGCCTCATTGTCTTCAAACTTCACTACCTCCACTCAGAGCTTGGTCATAGTGCTATGGCCCCACCAGTCATAATCATCTGTGTGCACGACTGGTCATCTCACAGTAACCTTCCTTGGTAATTTTATACAGTTCCATTTTCTCTCTTGATCTGTTTCTAAATACGCTGCTGCAACAACTGCCATAAATACAAACCTTGAGGATTACTCGTGTCTATTTTCTTTTTGCCCATACAGATAGTGAGCAAAACTGATCAGATGATCAGTCAAGAGAAACACTGGGTCCCCAATACCTAGATTTATGAGACTACACTGTAAAGTCATGGAACAAACTTTTTAACACACCTCTAAATGAATTCTGTTCCATTCAGTGGTGACACAGCTTGGGGGATGTCACAGTGGGGATGTGATTACCCCCCAGCATTGTCCCTTTATTCTTATGGAAATTCCTTTTATATCTGAAACACATTTTTTAAAAAAAATTTTCTTGGTGGTGAATAGTTATGCCTTGAACAAAAGGTGATAATTTTTTAAAAGAGCCAAAATTTATTTAAACAATAGTATAAAAGAATATGGCAGAGTTATGGCAGACAAAGGAAGGAAGGAAGAAATGAGGGAGAGAGGGAGGGAGGGGAGACAGAGTGAAAGAGAAGCTGGGGGAGAGGGGAAGGACGACAAAGAGAAAGGAAGCAGGAAGGGGAGAAGAAAGAAAAGGAAACAGGGCTTCTCTCCGAGATTATCATGGATCCAGAATGCAATTCTGAAAAGAGGTCTTCGAGAATATTTTAATCCATATTGAACGGTATGCACTGGAATATATGTGTAACCTCCACAGATGACAGCTAGAAAGACAGCATCTTTTTAAAGATTTGAGGGGAAAAAAACGCTTTAAATTTTATAATTTTACCATTTTCTTTTTAAACACTGAGTCAACAATCCTAAATGTTTGGATCTCCACAGAGGATAACCAGATGACAAAGAAAAGGAGTTTTTGGAATATGGAGTTGCATTTAAACCCACGCTTGTGTCCCTCCTGATTGATTTTTATAAGTAATCAAACACTCCATTTCTGTATACTATTCCTCCTTTTAGGGCTTTACTACAACTACAACTGTGGAAAGAGAGTAGTTTTAAGTAATAATGGAATCTTACTGTTATTATTCAAACTTTACATCATCCTGAAACCAAAACATCTTGTATGTCAGATAAAGCCTTCCATAAGCCTATGTTATCCATCACTCCACTCTAGGTTCAAACAGCGGAAGTACCCACTTTTCTTTCAAGTAGGTTTCTCATCTGTCTCATTTAGGTCCCCTTCTGAGCTGTATTCTTCGCCATCCTGTCCTCCCCTTCTCCTTGCCAAATAACTTTTAAAAGTCTCAGGAAAAAATGCTTTGGATTGTGTTGTTGTTTGTGGCAGGATCAGCATTGCTAATTCTTCCTGAGTACTCTCAAAATGTGGCTTGTCTCCAAAGCCAGAAATGCAAAATAATGTGATTTTGGTCATTTCCTACATGATCCAATTTAAGGCATTTGGGGGACTTAGATTTTATATCATTAAAAGGTCTTTTAAATTTTGTTATTGAAATAGTCCCTAAAAATTATTTGCATGGTCAGTAATAGATAAATTATATGGTCAATTAATGGTATTATAAACATGTGGTTATGTGACCTCTAAACTCAAAGATCTATCATAAATAAATAAGACAGAATTCAAATCCTGTGAGAACAAATTACATGCCTCCAGTTTTCCTTAGGAAACAGCTGTACTGAATCAGGTGGGTTGATGAAAGCCAACGATACTCGGCCTTGAGAGTTGGACTTAATTAGCATCCACGACTCTCACTAAAATTTATGAGGATAAACTTTCCTTGGATATTATGGCCCTGCCTTTTTGTTATCTCACGTCATGCTCACTGGCATCCACAAAGTACTTGAATATGTTCAGGGCCTGTGTGTAGAAACTTGATAGCATTTATTCTTAAGGCTTTTCAGGGTTATATGATATTTTCTTAGATAAATGGAACAACAGATTTCCATGAAACTTACAGATTATTAAATGAGAAATGTTCATGCTAGCTAGAGGTAATTTGTGGAATCAATCTGAGTAAAATCTAGTGCTAGAAAATTCTTACGTGTTTTTCACAGACATCTGTAGCAGACTCGTTGCTGCTGCTGCTGCTAAGTCACTTCAGTCGTGTCCAACTGTGTGTGACCCCATAGATGGAAGCCCACCAGGCTGCCCCGTCCCTGGGATTCTCCAGGCAAGAACACTGGAGTGGGTGGGTTGCCATTTCCTTCTCCAATGCATGAAAGTGAAAAGTGAAAGTGAAGTCGCTCAGTCATGTCCGACCCTTAGCAACCCCACGGACTGCAGCCTACCAGGCTCCTCCATCCATGGGATTTTTCTAGGCAATAGTACTGGAGTGGCTTGCCATTGCCTTCTCCGAAATAATCTTATTTAGCAGAAATACTAATTCGGGTCAGTCACTAATACCTGAATTTTGATATGGACCTAAGCCCTGTGCAGTTTACAAGGAAAGAGCATCTTTACAGTTTCAAGAGATGCTTAGGGGATCTATAAGCAGCAATAGTTGTATACTTTATGCTAATTGTCCCTACCTAAAAGTTGCCAGGTGATACAAGAGATTGGTTAGATCACTTGCTAGTATATGGATGGATGAAAGAGCAAATTTTATAGGAGCAAGTGCAAGTTGTTCATATTAATCAGACTTGATCATTGACTTGATCAGATAATTTAATGTTTAGTCATTAGTATTAAATTAATTTTCTAAGGAAGATTTTCCTAAGTTGAGATTTTCTTTTTATTTATTTATTTTTCATTCATTGGATGACATCACTGACTCAATGGACATGAATTTGAGCAAACTCAGAGAGATAATGAAGGACAGAGAAGCCTGGCATGCTGCAGTTCATTGGGTCACAAAGAGTTGGACACGACTTAGAGATTAAATAACAATAGCAGTTTTTCATTCAAATTGTGAATTTATTTTTCTTAAATTTTTATTTTATAATGGAGTATAGTTGATTATGGAGAAGGAAATGTCAACCCACTCCAGTATTCTTGCCTGGGAAACCCCATGGAAAGAAAAGTCTCGTGGGCTGCAGTCCATGGACTGGCAAAAGAGTTGGACAAGACTTAGCGACTAAAACAACAATAGTTGGTTAACAATGTTGTGTTAGTTTCAGGTGTACAGCAAAGCGATTCAGGTGTAATATACATGTATCTATTCTTTTTCAAATTATTTTCCCAATTAGGTTATCACATGGTTTTGAGCAGAGTTCCCTGTGCTATACAGTAGATCCTTGTTGATTCAGACAATAAAGAATCCACCTGCAATACAGGAGACCTGGGTTCAATCCCTGGGTCAGGAAGATCCTCTGGGGAAAGCCATGGCTACACACTCAGTATTCTTACCTGGAGAATTTCATGGATAAAGAAGCCTGGTGGGGTACAGTCCATGGAACCACAGAGTCCAACATGACTAAGAGACTAACACAGTGTTGGTTATCTATTTTTAAATATACTAGTATGCATATATCAATCCCAAACCCCCAATTTATCCCTCTGCCCTGACCTTTCCTCTTTAGTAACCATAAGTTTCTTTCCTAAGTCTGAGTCTATTTCTGCTTTTTAAATAAATTCAACTGTATCATATTTTTTAGAGTTCAAATATAAGCGATATCATCTATCTGTCTTGACTTCCCTCAGTAAGGCAATCTCTAGGTCCATCCATGTTGTTGCAAATGAATTCTTTCATTATTTTCCTATGGCTGAGTAATATTCCATTGTATATATTATATACCATATCTTCTTTATCCATTCATCTGTTGATGGACATTTAGGTTGTTTCCATGCCTTGGCTTTGTAAACAGTGCTGTGATGAATATTGGGGTGCATGTATCCTTTCAAACCATGGTTTTCTCTGGATATATGCCCAGGAGTGGGATTGCTGGATTTGAGAGAAAGTAACAAGAAGAATTGGGCTGTGCTGGTGGCAGAGTGGTAAAGAATTCACCTGCCAATCCAGGAGATATAGGTTTGATCCCTGGATCAGAAAGGTTCCCTGGAGAAGGAAATGGCACCCTTCTCTAGTACGCTTGCCTGGAGAATCCCATGGATAGAAGAGCATGGTGGGCTACAGTCTATGGAGTCCCAAAGGTTGGAAACAATGACTAAAATACAGCAACAAAAAGAATAACTTAATAGTGAAGAAGAACTAAAAAGCCTCTTGATGAAAGTGAAAGAGGAGAGTGAAAAAGTTGGCTTGAAGCTCAACATTCAGAAAACGAAGATCATGGCATCTGGTCCCATCATTTCATGGGAAATAGATGGGGAAACAGTGGAAACAGTGTCAGACTTTATTTTGGGGGGGCTCCAAAATCACTGTGGATGCTGATTGCAGCCATGAAATTAAAAGACGCTTACTCCTTGGAAGGAAAGTTATGACCAACCTAGATAGCATATTAAAAAGCAGAGACATTACTTTGCCAACCAAGGTCCGTCTAGTCAAGGCTATGGTTTTTCCAGTGGTCATGTATGGATGGGAGAGTTGGACTGTGAAGAAAGCTGATCACCGAAGAATTGATGCTTTTGAACTGTGGTGCTGGAGAAGACTCTTGAGAGTCCCTTGGACTTCAGGGAGATCCAACCAGTCCATTCTAAAGGAGATCAATCCTGGGTGTTCATTGGAGAGACTGATGCTAAAGCTGAAACTGTAATACTTTGGCCACCTCATGTGACGAGTTGACTCACTGGAAAAGACTCTGATGCTGGGAAAGGTTGGGGGCGGGAGGAGAAGGGGACGATGGAGAATGGGGTGGCTGGATGGCATCACCGACTCTGTGGACATGAGTTTGAGTGAACTCTGGGAGTTGGTGATGGACAGGGAGGCCTGGCATGCTGTGATTCATGGGGTAGCAAAGAGTCGGACATGACTGAGCGACTGAACTGAACTGAACTGATGGATGTTTGATTGGGAATTCAATGTTTTTACTTTTAGGAATAAAATTATCCATAAGAGTGCATCTTGTTCTGACTAGTTCTGAACACAGCTGTTTGGCAGAATTTTAGTACCAAGAAAATAGAACAATTTGAAAATATAATTAAATAAAAAGTATTCATGACCACCAAAGCCTAACTGCTTTTATTTTTTTGGTATATGGTCGCTTACTCATTTTTTTGTGCACATATGTGTGTGCTAATTGCTCAGTCGTGTCTGATTCTTTGCAACCCCATGGACTGTAGCTCGCCCGGCTCCTTTATCCATGGAATTCTCCAGGAAAAAATACTGGAGTGGGTTACCGTTCACTTCTCCAGGGGATCTTCCCAACCCAGGTAACCCATGTCTGCCACATTGCCGGCAGATTCTTTACCATCGTAGCCAGCAGGGAAGCCCATATGGTTGCATGTAAGTATGTATGTATTATAATATATACATTATAAATCCTTAAAACAATAGGAAATTAAATATATAATACAAAATATGATATAATAAAGCTTTTTCAAATTAAAACAATTATAATTCTACAATTCTTGCCATTTTTCATTTTACCTTCTGATTTGTATTCATATTTCTACCTAATTGTAATCATAAAATTCATACTTCAATAACTTCTTTGATAAGAAAATTATAACTATGTTTTTACTGCTTTTAGGCAATTCTTTTAATACACATTCCTCTCAAATTCATCCTAGAAATGAAAAACCATGACATTTACATCAGAAGAGTTTTAGCCTTTTTGGGTGACAACTCAGTAGACTTATTTTAAAAAGCAATAACATAAAAAATTCCAAACATCTTATTTCCATATGAGAAGCAGCTGCTCTTTTTTATATTGGTGAAGGGAGATTTTTGTGCTCTCTGCTCTGTCTGGCCTGCTGGGGCCCTGATCACTGAAATCTGCCTCCTGTTCCTATGCATCTTGGAGAACTGGTGATAATACAGATAATGTTTATCAGAATTTCTTCTGTGACAACACTGTGCTATGCATTTTACAGTCATTAACTCATTTATTTCTCCAACTGCCATTTTAAAGATGAAGGAACTCAGAAAGTTCTTATATCTTGCCCGGGTTGTTGGAAATAACTGGCCGGGCCAAAATTTTCATCTGCTTGTTGCAGGAGTCCATGGTCTCTAGCATAGTGTTTTCCTGCACTCCTCTGAGTAGCTGTTTTCCAATGCTGATTGGGAGACCAGAAATCAGATGCCTTATGCTGGAACTCTCTATATCCTGTTAGTTGTTTTCACATCTTGGAGTAAATAGTCCTAGCTTTTAGAAGAGCCTAGCTGTGGAAAATCTACCAATCTACTCCTGGGAAAGCTCCTGACACACTTCCTTTTCTAGCAATTTCTCATTTCTTGAGTTACTTTGAATCCGTGCCATGCCAATCATTAGCTGGTTCTACTTTATTTCTCTCCTGAGATTGTAAGCTTTATGTCTCCCTGCCTCCCAGTCAACCTGCATATAGTTCTCTTATCTTCAGTTTCTTATCTACTTGAGATATTTGAAGGATTCCCTGTAATTTTCAAAGTAATTTAATTCCTGAAAAATCTTCCATATCATTTACCAGTTACTCATGGCAAAAATTTTGGAGCCAACCCTGAATCCCCTTTTTCTCTCTTATTCTGCACCCAAATCATCAGCCCACCCTATAGGTTCCACTTTCAAAATATTCTCAAGATACAACATTTTAGGATGACCCCTTCTCACTTTTTTTCATTGCTGTGACCCTGCTCCAAGCCCCTATCATCACTCTTCTTCTAGTCTTGCCTCCATTTACAGAGGTTAGAGGGATCCTATGGAGAAGGCAATGGCACCCCACTCCAGTACTCTTGCCTGGAAAATCCCATGGATGGAGGAGCCTGGTAGGCTGCAATCCATGGGGTCGCTAAGAGTCGGACACGACTGAGTGACTTCACTTTCACTTTTCACTTTCATGCATTGGAGAAGGAAATGGCAACCCACTCCAGTGTTCTTGCCTGGAGAATCCCAGGGACGGGGGAGCCTGGTGGGCTGCTGTCTATGGGGTCACACAGAGTCGGACACGACTGAAGCAACTTAGCAGCAGCAGCAGAGGGATCCTATAGAAATCTCTGTCAAATTGGATCAGTCTTCCACTCAAAGCTCTCTGATGAATAACTTCTTATCTCAGAGCAGAAGCCATACACCTGCACAGCCATACACCTCCATGCTGTGATCCCCATCTCCTCGCCATCCTACCAATGTCCCTATTTGTCTAGTTAAACTGGCCACCTGCACTTCTCAAATAAGCCAAACATCTTTATACTTCATAGGCTTTGTGCTTGTTTTTCTCTCTGGCTGGGACATTTTTCTGGCCAACAGACATGGGACTTGATTCTCCATTTTATTTCACATCTTCCCTTGGAAGTCACTTGTTCAAAATCCATTCCTGGTCTTTGCAATTTGATGGGCTAAAGTCCGCGAGGCTCCTCTATCCATGGGATTCTCCAGGCCAGAGTCCTGGAGTGTAGCCATTCCCTTCTCCAGGGGATCTTCCTGATTCAGGGATCCACCTGCATTGCAGGTGAATTCTTTACCTTCTGAGCCACCTGGGAAGCCCTTTATATAAGACAGCAACTCCCAACCTCAAAGTGCCCTATTGTGCTTTTCCTTGTTTTATTTTCCACCAAAGCAGTTGATCGAAACCTGACCTTTAACACATTCATTTCTTTGTTGTATTCCTACTAGAATATAATCTTCATGAGGGCATGGAGTCTGCTATTTACTGATATACTGTTAGCCTAGAATAGCGCCCACCACACAGCAAATATTTGTTGTGTACTTTAATAGAATACACCTCACTGTTGAGGGGTCATTTTAGGATGGTGCTTGTTACTTGGCAGGTAGAGTAACCCAAAACTGCAAGTCACATTAATAGGAATACTTAATATATATCTCTATTTTAGTAATTCATGTGATATATTGACACCTGAACCCAGAAATGAATTTATCATACAGTTATGAAATTTAATTAATCAAATAAGTATAAACAAAAGTAAACAAATGTATTTGTTTGACTATGTAAGCTTATGCACAGCACTTGCCCCTGTTTAGTCCTGTAGGTCATCATCAGCATTCCACACCTGGGCTCTGTGCCATTTTATAACACAGAGAATGTTCTGAAGTGAAATAATGTTGCTTTGGCTTCCATTTTCCTCTTAATTGTCCCTATTTCTAAGACTTTTTCTCCATTCTACCCTTACCTCTCTGTTAGAAAATTATGATAGTTTTTAAAGCTGTAATTAAAGGGCAAAATTTGCTTTTCCCAAATTGGGTCAAGATCTGTTTGTTGCTTTATGTAATATTTTCTCTTTTCTTCTAAGAAACATTTAACAAAAGCTGCCATGCAGAATAAGAGGAAAGTAAAATCTCCAAAACCAAAAAGAATTATGACTTTTTTCACAAATTGAAAATTTATTAGAATTAAACATTCACCTGCCAAATTGGCCTCAAATGCTAATCTGAATATGATCCAAATTCATTTAAAAAATAAATCTAAGATCAAATGGTTCTTTAAAAAACATCCACATAAAAGATGCTGCTGCTGGTAAGTCGCATCAGTTGTGTCCGACTCTGTGTGACCCCATAGACGGCAGCCCAACAGGCTCCTCTGTCCCTCGGATTCTCCAGGCAAGAACACTGGAGTGGGTACATAAAAGATGTCTTAAGCCAAATACTGATAAATATATACACAGAAAGCAGGAGACATGGGCTAATTTAGAAAAAAAAAAGATTTTTTTTTTTCTTTTTGGTGGTTCGTTATGACCAGGGTTGAATCTACCTATTTACAGTTTTCAGGGAAAGAAAATAGTTTTTTTCGGACCACAGATGAACAGAGGCCCTGACAGAGCTTTCCCGCTCCCCATCTCCCATGTCATCAGTGTTTTCTGGGAGAGGAATCTGAGGTGGTTTTCCAGCTAAGTGGTTACAGCTGTTTCCACGGCATCAGTCAGATGAAGTTTCTGCTCATGTTGACTTTGGCTAAAATCTTCCCCATGAGCCCAGCAGCATAAGAGCATTTGCTCTGAGGCCTGGGGCTCTGGACAAACATTCCAGTTTCTGAGTTCTTCACATTAACATTTGATAAATTCTTCTCTTAATTTCTCCTGGAGAAAAGTCAAAGACACTGGAGAGCCCCCATGCCCTGTGACAACCATGGTATTTCCCTCACACAGAATACTTTTCCTTCTTTATAAATAGCTGGAAAGCTGAAAAATAATAATAATGTGTGCAAACTATGCCAGTCTATGAAAAAATGCATTCTTCTAAATATGTTTCAACACAATTTGACAGTTTTCTGAAACACCAGACTCCTTTGAAGACTTTAAAAATAAAAGAGAAAAAAAGGCTTTAAAGCAAATACTGATTCACTTGGTGGCAAAAGGTGCTATGAGAAAATTTGAAGTGTAGTTACAGAGTTAATTAGGGGGGGTCAGCTGTCATAATTGCATGAAGTAGGATAGCACTTCTTAATGTTATTTTGATAACCTTTCAAAAATGCTTGCTTTTGGTTAAAATAATTTTTATGTGGATCCTCAACATTAATAAGGGGCAAAAACCAAGGACTGATTCTTCAGCATCTGAAGTATTGGACACAAAATGTTAAAGCAAAATGGCATTAGGAAATGATTCATTTTTGTTAACTGGTCAGCATTAAATGGGTCCAAACATGTGGTGGATGAAATCTGCCTACATTTGGGATAGCAGTAGAGGACCTGGCTCTGGTCTCTACTCAAGGATTCCAGTTATAAATAACAGAGCCCATGGTGGAAAAGGTTATAAAAATGATAACATGGATGTCAAAAAAGACGTTAGAATCTTTTACCTAGCAAGTTCTGAAAGTATACTTTTAAAAGTTATTTGAATAAATCTGTCAGTGTAGTCAAAGTAGGTATTAAAGTGATATTTCAAAGTTCTATCAAGTCCACTACTGTGATATTTATGTAAGATTACACTAAGACACAAACTGGTTACATGCATTTATTTTATACATGCACGTAAATGTATATATCACTATAGTATTGTATATGTTCCTGTATGCGTAATTTAGAAGGTAAACTCTACCAGAGCATAGCCCTTGATTGTTAAACTGATTCATCACATAAAGTTCATAACAAAAAAACTAAATTCTAAGGCTGTATTACGTTATTTGCAACATTTCTCTAATGATAAAAAAATGCACATTGTTCATATGTTTGTAGGTATGTGTGTGTATATATAGGTATATATGCTGTGCTGTGCTTAGTCGCTCAGTCGCTCTTTGCAACCCCATGGACTGTAGTCCACCAGGCTCCTCTGTCCATGGGGATTCTCCAGGCAAGTATACTACAGTGGATTGCTGTGCCCTCCTTCATGGGATCTTCCCAACCCAGGGATTGAAGCCAGGTCTCCCAAATTGTAGGTGAATTCTTTATGATCTGAGCTACCAAGGAAGCCCATGTAAGATAAAAACGAATCTTAATTTTGACAGTGTAGTGTGATGCCTAAGAGTGTGGTCTTTAGAGACAACTTTACTGAGTTTAAGTACCATTCAAGTCCCTTTCTAGCTGTTTGGCCCTATTCCAATTATTGATCTTATATATCTCAGATTTCTCATTTGTAAAGTGAGAATAATGCAGGCATTTAATCCATATACTCATAATGTTACTAAATCCAAGTTTGTACTGCTCACCACCTGACAGGCCATAAATTGAGAGATGAAGTGTTGGAGTAAGGAATAGCAACTTTATTTGGGAAGCCAGCAGGCTGAGAAAATGGTGGACTAGTGTCCAAATAAACCGTATTACCTAACTTGGAATGCAGGCCTCAGTTCAGTTCAGTCACTCAGTCGTGTCCGACTCTTTGCGACCCCATGAATCACAGCACGCCAGGCCTCCCTGAACGCAAACTCCCTGTTTGAGTTCACTCAAACTCATGTCCATCAAGTTGGTAATGCCATCCATCCATCTCATTCTCTGTCGTCCCTGTCTCCTCCCACCCCCAATCCCTCCCAGCATCAGAGTCTTTTCCAGTGAATCAACTCTTCGCATGAGGTAGCCAAAGTATTGGAGCTTCAGTTTCAGCATCAGTCCTTCCAAAGAACACCCAGGATCGATCTCCTCTTAGAATGGCCTGGTTGGATCTCCCTGAAGTCCAAGGGACTCTCAAGAGTATTCTCCAGCACCACAGTTCAAAAGCATCAATTCTTCAGTGATCAGCTTTCTTCACAGTCCAACTCTCACATCCATACATGACCACGGGAAAAACCATAGCCTTGACTAGACGGACCTTGGTTGGCAAAGTAATGTCTCTGCTTTTTAATATGCTATCTAGGCCTATGTTATGCTAAAAAGGGAGGGGTTACGGCTTGTTAATGCAAACTTCTTGTGCAGGAATTCTTTGGTCTTGCAACTGTCTATGCAGGTCTGGTCTTAATGTGCCTATAAAACTCCAACAAGACAACTGTTATTTCCTGCATATTTTTTTTTAAGTTACTTATTTTTAGCTGTTCTAGGTCTTCATTGCTGTGTGGCCTTTCTCTATTTTTGGTGAGTGGGGGCTATTCTCTAGTTACAATGTGCAGGTGTGCTAAGCCAGCATGAAAAGCACAGGCAGGAGAGTAAAACAGTTAGCACAATATGGAGTCAAGTTTGTTCTTCTCTGTTACAATAAGAATTAAATATGTATTCTATTTAAAGTGCTTACAAAGCACCAGCCATATAACCCACTCTCAATTTTAAAAAATCATTATTTTTGTTCTTTTTCTAATTTAATGCAACTCACTTTCTAATGAATAAATGTTCTCTGTAATCTTGTGCCAGTGGTCATCTAATATAAGCTTAAATATTTAAGTGCGGATGCTTTCTGGAAGAGCCCAGGGCTTGCTGTATAGCCCTAAAACTCAAATTCTAAAAACGAAGATCATGGCATCCAGTCCCATCACATCATGACAAGTAGATGAGGAAAAACTGGAAACAGTGACTGACTATTTTCTTGGGCTCCAAAAAACGCTGCGGATGGTGACAGGAGCCATGAAATTAAAAGGTGCCTGCTCCTTGGAAGAAAAGCTATGACCAACCTAGAAAGCACGTTAAAAAGTAGAAACATCACTCTGCCAGTGAAGGTCTATACCATCAAAGGTATGGTTTTTCTGCCAGTCATGTATGAATGTGAGTGTTCAACCATAAAGAAGGCTGAGCGCTGAAGAAATGATGCTTTTGAACTGTGGTGCTGGAGAAGACATTTGAGAAATACTGCATGCACTCAGATATTTCGTAGACAGCAAAGAGATCAAACCAGTCAATCTTAAAGGAAATCAACCCTGAATATTCATTGAAAAGTATCCCTGAATTTTCTAGATGCTTAGATCAACTTTGATCATTTCTACACCTTCCCTGTTACAAACCTTCAAACACTTAAAGCCTTCTTTAATTTTACTCCTAACCCCCTATCTCTAATTACTCCTGCCAGGCCAAACATATTGCATACACTCAGATATTTCTTCTATTACATGATTTCATTAGTTTCTTCCCATCTTAGTGAGAGTTTTGACAACTCTTAGTTTTTCAGCCTTTGAGCCTCGTAGGTATATTATCTTTCCTAACTTGGATAGGTACTTATATTGATATCATGTAAATATTTTGGCTATATTGTTTTGGTCAAATAAAACCCCTTGATCTCTTTCATATAAATTTTTATAAATAGCCTCCTGTAATTCTTTCCTGTATTGCAAATATTGACTCTAGGATTTCTATTTTTAACAATAACAGAATGACTTCTATCAAGCCAAACCTACTAGCTAAGAAAATCTATAAAAGCTGGATCAAACAACAACAAAAACAAAGACACAAGTATCCAGTGTGGTTGCAGACATTAGCAATCAAACAAGACCGCCATGACTTGAGGGGTCAACATACTTAAGAGAAGAAAAAGGCATGGGAGTACCCCCCCACCCCACCCCCACCCCCCGCACCACTACTTCTTTATCTCTAGGAAGGTAGCAATCTGGAACTTTTAGCAAATTGTAGAAACAAAGGCTGCAGTCACAAGCTACCAAAATGGCATATCCCAGAGTCAAGTAAACCACAGAGACATGAGCCTTTAATTAGTATGTCTTTTCCTCTTCAAGATACTTGGCAAAACCAAAGCTTCCAAGGATTAAGAAGGGAAGATCCAAGTGGAAAGTGACTTGAGACAAGCGGAGTTTGAGGCGTTCTCTGAGACCATACAAGGAGATGAGGAAGACAGAGTAACTTTACAGTCTGGAAACAGTGAAAGTCTACCTTCTCTTCGTGGCCTTTTCTGATGTGATTAGTCCTGAGGCCCCAGTTTTTTTTCTGTGCTGTTTGGCTGAGTAAAGAGGCACTTGTCTAAAAATTCTGTCTTGTTAGAGTGCCTCCTTTTCTGTTCTTTAGGCAAAATGAACAGGCTTTTATTAGGCGCTTTTTTTTGGTCTACTTCAGTTGATGTTTCCAGCTCCATGTCTAGGATATATGAGGCAAGGTTCCCAGCCAGTATGCCCTCTTGTCTCCATGCCTTTATGTAGCCTTTATTTTTGAGGGATATTTTTGTTTGGATAGCAAATTATTCTGTGTTTGTAGACTTTTTCCTGTCAGCACTTCAAAAATGTTCTATGTCCTTCTGAATTCATAGTTTTTGATAAGATTCACTAGCCATCACTTTTTACTATTTATTTCATTTTTCTCTGGCTGGCTTTATAAAATTTAATCTTTACCATTGCTTTTTAGTGGTTTTACAGTGATTTGTTCAGGTGTGTTTTTATTTATCCTTTTTGGAATTTTTTTAACTTCTTGAATCTGTACTTATGGGTTTGCAGTTTTGGAAATTGTCAGCCACTTTTAAAAATCACCTTTACCCCTTTCTTCTCTCTTACTGAGATTCCAATTAAACCCATGCCAAACCGTTTACAAATGTCCCACATATCCCTGAAACTTTACATTTTTTTCCATCACTTTTTTTCACTCAAATGGATAATTTTTATGGTCTATTTTCTGTAATTTTTCTTATGGTATCCAGGATTGCTGAGTCAAATAAAATCTTACTTTATCATGCAGAAGCAGAACTACATCAGTTATATTGGCGTCTTTGTGTATCAGTGGTTCCCAAAGATAAAATTTTTTAAAATACTACATAAAATCATCTTTATCTGTGAATTATCTCTAAATAAAATTTCTATATTAAAAATATTAGCTACAAACTGGTAAAAATATTTGAAAACAAAAGTAGCAGTAAAAGAGGTTCATGAAGATTTCCAAATTAATACAAAAAATTAATAGGAAAAAAGATATTAAGAGGGAAATCAGAGATATGGAAACTGAAAGGACATAAATATATGCTAAAAATTCTTAAATTTTTTAGTACACAAATAAATGAAAGCTAAAATAAGTTGTTATTTCCCATGTACAATCTGAGCAAAACATGAAAAGCCTGACAATACTAGATTTTGGTGAGAATGTGGAGCAACAGGAACTTTCATGAATTACTGGGGGGGAAAAATTCAGCGTGGCTATACAGGAAAACTTGGTAAAAATTAGTAAATAGATAAGCCTAAGCTATGAACAATAATCCCACTTCTATATATATACCCTAAATAAATCCTCAATCATAAGGACAGCTTTACATGGATTTCATTGCAACAAACCCTCGTAAAGAATATAAATATTTATTAATATGTTACAGACTAAACTGTATCTCCTCAAAATTATATGTCAAAGCCCCAGCTTCCAGGACATCAGAATATGAGTGTACATGTAAATAGAGTTAATTAAGTTAAAATTAGGTCATTTGAGTGGGCCCTAATCAAACTTGACTGGCCCTTATAAGAAGAGAACATTTGAACACAGAGAAATACAGAGGGAAGACCTTGTAAAGACAGGGAAAAGATGGCCACATGTAAGCCAGTGAAAGAGGCCTCTGAAGATACCAGCTTGCTGACATCTTAATCTCAAATGTCTAGCCTCCAAAACTGAGAGAAAATAAATGTCTGCTTTTTAAGTCACCCAGCTGTGACACTTAGTTACAACTAATATATAGGATAAATTAATGATATAGTATATTTATTTATTATTACTACATAGCAATGATAATGAATGGATGAATGCAAAATGTATTTATGTGCATAAATTTGAAGGAGATAACTTGAAATATGATACATATATGAAATGATTTATAAAAAGGACTGAATACACTAAACTCTGCTTCATATTTTATATATTCATACCCATGTAGGAAGAATACTTGTTAGAAAAGTTAAACAGCCACTTCAGAGTTCTTATCTCTGGGAGGGAAAAATGAAATTGGGGTGTGAATAAAGAAATCTTCAAGTATACTTGTGAGGGAGAGACAGAGAAGTGAACTGAAGAAATATGCAAAATATTAATATTTCCTGGATGCAAGTGATAAGCACATGAATTTATTTTAATAAAATTCTTTATGTTTAAATGTATGTAATGGATTAAAAAGAGAAGTAGATCATTACCATACGATAACTAATTTTATGTTGTTAGTTGTTAATTGTTGTTTTAGTCACTGTGTCCACTTCTTTTGCAAGCCCATGGACTGTAATCCAGGTATCGAACCTGTGTCTCTTGCATTAGCAGGTAGAGTCCCTGAGCCACCAGGGAAGCCCTTAGTTGTAAATTATTCAGTTATTAATTAACCCCAAATCTTTCTGTGGAAGTTTGCATCTAAAATTATTTCTTGGAAAATTTCTTTTATAATAGGCTACACATGAAATAAATTGTATTTCTTCATTGCTTATCATATCAGAGATAACTATAAGGTACCCATCAAATAGCTGCAGCTATTTTCTACAGTGGTAGAATTAAAGATAGCTTTTCAAAAATACCAATTAAAGAATAATAAATTTAAATGACAACATTTAGACCAAAAATTCTGTTTTTTTAATTTCTATTTTCTGAGCAAATTTGGCCTATGTATGATTGGGATTATATTCATTTTTCCTCTCTTGCTACTTAAGCAATTGTTATTTCCTTCTAACTGTGTTAAATATTTTTTTAAAAGGAAGGAAAATCATTTTTAATTTAATTATACTGTTGCTGACCTATTCAACAGCTTAGCCAGTAAATTCAGTGAGTGATATGGAAAGAAGCAGAAACTGAGATAAGTATTAGAAACCCCACCCTATCCTTCAGGTTTGAAATTATAATCAGTATGACAAATTGAGTGTCTGAGAAAAAGTGCATAAAGATTAAAAAAGAAAACCAGAAACGTCTCTTTCTCAATATTAGACAGCTCCGTTTTAAAAGGTATTTTTCTGATGGAGTCAGGCTAGATCATCTAACATAAAAGGACTTGGAGGGTAATATTGTACTGCAACTGTAAGGCCACCAGCAAGTATTTTTATTCCCAAGGCGAAGTCAGTCTATTAGAAATAATTTTAGAATTTTTAGGGTTTATCACACATTGGAAGTGGAAAAAAAATACCCTGAGAAATAACTTAACCACCCTAATGCAGTGATGTGGAATATGAGGCACCCGAAGTTAACGGTCTTCATCAGAATATTAGTTGGGGTTCAGAGCAGAGCCAGTAGTAAAGCTCACCTACTATCTATATTTAATCTTTCCTTTTGAAAAGGCTACTCCATTTAGTAGATGTCATCATTAAAATATTCAGTTCTTCTTTGCTTTAAAAATGCTTCTGAGCAATTTCAGTGGGGATGTCTATGTCACTTGCCTTTGGATTGTGAATGCAAACTAGGTCTAGTGCTAACCAACTGACTCCATGTATAAGGACATGGAACAACAGACTGGTTCCAAATAGGGAAAGGAGTACATCAAGGCTGTATATTGTCACCTGCTTATTTAACTTATATGCAGAGTACATCACGAGAAACGCTGGGCTGGATGAAGCACAAGCTGGAATCAAGGTTGCCAGGAGAAATATCAATAACCTCAGATATGCAGATGACACCACCCTTATGGCAGAAAGTGAAGAAGAAATAAAGAGCCTTTTGATGAAAGTAAAAGAGGAGATGAAAAGGTTGGTTTGAAGCTCAACATTCAGGAAGCGAAGATCATGGCATCTGGTCCCATCACTTCATGGCAAATAGATGGGGAAACAGTGTAAACAGTGACTGACTTTATTTTGGGGGGCTCCAAAATCACTGCAGATAGTGACTGCAGCCATGAAATTAAAAGATGCCTACTCCTTGAAAGGAAAGTTTTGATCAACCCAATAGCATATTAAAAAGCAGAGACATTACTTTGCCAACAAAGGTCCATCTAGTCAAGGCTATGGTTTTTCCAGTAGTCATGTATGGATGTGAGAGTTGGACTTTAAAGAAAGCTGAGCACTGAAGAATTGATGCTTTTGAACTGTAGTGTTGGAAAAGACTCTTGAGAGTCCCTTGGACTTCAAGGAGATCCAACCAGTCCATCCTAAGGAGATCAGTCCTGAGTGTTTGTTGGAAGGATGGATTTTGAAGCTGAAACTCCAATACTTTGGCCACCTGATGCGAAGAGCTGACTCATTTGAGAAGACCCTGATGCTGGGAAAGATTGAGGGCAGGAGGAGAAGGGGACAACAGAAGATGAGATGGTTGGGTGGCATCATCAATTCAATGGACATGAGTTTGGGTAAACTTCAGGAGTTTGTGATGGACAAGGAAGCCTAGAGTGCTGCAGTCCGTGGGGTCGCAAAGAGTTGGACACGACTGAGCGACTGAACTGAACTGAACTGACACTTCTCAGTTCAGGTGCCTTTGAAGGTGCTCAGATTCTAGGCCAGCTGCCAAATTGCCTGGGCAAGCAGGGGCACTGAACATCACCCTGTTGATTTTGGAGCCCTGACCAAATCTGTGTTCTTCATTCCTAAGAGTCACTAGACCATCTGACTAGTGATGGTCAGATAGCTGAAGAATTCACTTAAGTATAGTGAAAGCAAACACCTTTTCTAAGTTGATTGCTTTTTTCCAGCTTCTTGTGCCCATTCCTTTCTCTCTCAATTCTTAAATAATATCAAGTTTACTGCTTTGACAATCAAAAGAAGTCACCCAAACTGGTTTCTGAATCAGTTTAGAAGCATTTTCTGAATGCCTACCATATTCCAGGAAGCATGCTAAATATATCAGGATGTGCCTTGAGTACAGGACAATATGCACAGCCAGGTCTTCCTCAGGCTATTTTGACTCAGAATGCATTGTTGGTGATCCTTTACAGAGGTAGACAATCTAGTTCCTTCCTTCATTCCCCCATATCTGTCATTCTTGAAAACAGTGATCCAGTGTACCTAGAATTATTACAAATTTTTTAAACAAGCCCAGATCATGTTGATGAAGAGAGATCCCTTGTGGTCTTTTTTTCACATTCTTTCTGAGGGTCTAACCAGAGCCCTGACACTTTTTAGACCACTTCTGCCATCATCAGCATCACTGTAACAATTCCAGCTGGCCTTGAGGGATACCTACTTAGCTCCAAGCTGAGATCAAAGTAAAAGCAGTTCAGTCACAAGAGAGACCAATCAATATAGGGTTGAGGGTGCATAGGGAGTAAGGGAATAAATTTTGGTCATTTCTGTATTATTGCTTATCAGAAACAATAAAGGATTT
Organism: Moschus berezovskii; assembly: GCF_049115385.1. Lineage (NCBI taxonomy): Eukaryota > Metazoa > Chordata > Mammalia > Artiodactyla > Moschidae > Moschus > Moschus berezovskii. The sequence goes on from NC_142469.1 coordinate 43,062,057, forward strand.
TTTTCACTTTGTTGAAACCATCAGTTGAGCAAGTGTTTTAAAATTTGATGTATTTAAATGTTATCAGTTCAGTTCACTTCCGTCACTCAGTCATGTCCAACTCCTTGTGACCCCTTGGACTGCAGCATGCCAGACTTCCCTGTCCATCACCAACTTCCAGAGCTTACACAAACTCATGTCCATTGAGTCGGTGATGCCATTCAACCATCTCATGCTCTGTCATCCCCTTCTCCTCCCACCTTCAATCTTTCCCAGCATCAGGGTTTTTTACAATAAGTCAGTTCTTTGCATCAGGTAGCCAAAGCACTGGAGTTTCAGCTTCAGCATCAGTCCTTCCAATGAATATTCAGGACTGGTTTCCTTTAGAATTGACTGGATGGATCTCCGTGCAGTCCAAGAGAAACTCAGGAGTCTTCTCCAACACCACAGTTCAAAAGCAGCACTATTTATAATAGCCAGGACATGGAAGCAACCTAGATGTCCATCTGCAGACGAATGGATAAGAAAGCTTTGATACATATACACAATGGAGTATTATTCAGCCATTAAAAAGAATGCATTTGAACCAGTTCTAATGAGGTGGATGAAACTAGAGCCTATTATACAGAGTGAAGTAAGCCCGAAAGAAAAACACCAATACAGTATGCTGATGCTGCTGCTAAGTCACTTCAGTCGTGTCCGACTCTGTGTGACCCCATAGACAGAAGCCCACCAGGCTGCCCCGTCCCTGGGATTCTCCAGGCAAGAACACTGGAGTGGGTTGCCATTTCCTTCTCCAATGTGTGAAAGTGAAAAGTGAAAGTGAAGTCGCTCAGTCGTGTCCGACTCCTAGTGACCCCATGGACTGCAGCCCACCAGACTCCTCCATCCATGGGATTCTCCAGGCAAGAATACTGGAGTGGCTTGCCATGGCCTTCTCTGCCAATACAGTATACTAACGCATATATATGGAATTTATAAAGATGGAAATGATAACCCTGTATACGAGACAGCAAAAGAGACACAGATGTATAGAACAGTCTTTGGGACACTGTGAGAGACTGTAAGGGTGGGATGGTTTGGGAGAATGGCATTGAAAAATGTATATTATCATATGTGAAACAACTCTCCAGTTCAGGGTCAATGCATGTTACAGGATGCTCGGGGCTGGTATGTGGGGATGACCCAGAGGAAGGTCATGGGGAGGTGGGAGAGGGTTTCGGGAGGGGGAGCTCATGTACACCTGCGGCGGATTCATGTCAGTGTATGGCAAAACTAACCAATATAATATTGTAAAATAATTCAGTTCAATTCAGTTCAGACACTCAGTCATGTCCAACTCTCTGCGACCCCATGAATCACAGCATGCCAGGCCTCCCTGTCCATCACCAACTCCCGGAGTTCACTCAAACTCATGTCCATAGAGTTAGTGATGCCATCCAGCCATCTCATTCTCTGTTGTCCCCTTCTCCTCCTGCCCCCAACCTTTCCCAGCATCAGAGTCTTTTCCAGTGAGTCAACTCGTCGCATGAGGTGGCCAATGTATTGCAGTTTCAGCTTTAGCATCAGTCCTTCCAATGAACACCCAGGATTGATCTCCTTTAAAATGGACTGGTTTGATCTCCTTGCAGTCCAAGGGACTCTCAAGAGTCTTCTCCAGCATCACAGTTCAAAAGCATCAATTCTTCAGCGATCAGCTTTCTTCACAGTCCAAATCTCACATCCATACATGACCACTGGAAAAACCATAGCCTTGACTAGACGGACCATGGTTGGCAAAGTAATGTCTCTGCTTTTTAATATGCTATCTAGGTTGGTCATAACTTTCCTTCCAAGGAGTAAGCGTCTTTTAATTTCATGGCTGCAATCAGCATCTGCAGTGATTTTGGAGCCCCAAAAAATAAAGTCTGATACTGTCTCCACTGTTTTTCCATCTATTTCCCACGAAGTGTTGGGACCAGATGCCATGATCTTTGTTTTCTGAATGTTGAGCTTCAAGCCAACCTTTTTACTCTCCTCTTTCACTTTCATCAGGAGGGTTTTGAGTTCCTCTTCACTTTCTGCCATAAGGGTAGTGTCATCTGCATATCTGAGGTTATTGATATTTCTCCCAGCAATCTTGATTCCAGCTTGTGCTTCTTCCAGTCCAGCGTTCCTCATGATGTACTCCGCATTTAAGTTAAATAAGCAGGGTGACAATATACAGCCTTGACGTACTCCTTTTCCTATTTGGAACCAGTCTGTTGTTCCATGTACAGTTCTGACTGTTGCTTCCTGACCTGCATACAGGTTTCTCAAGAGGCAGGTCAGGTGGTCTGGGATTCCCATCTCTTTCAGAATGTTCCACAGTTTATTGTGATCGACACAGTCAAAGGCTTTGGCATAGTCAATAAAGCAGAAATAGATGTTTTTCTGGAACTCTCTTGCTTTCTCCATGATCCATCGGATGTTGGCAATTTGATCTCTGGTGCCTCTGCCTTTTCTGAAACCTGCTTGAACATCTGGGATTTCACGGTTCACATATTGCTGAACCCTGGCTTGGAGAATTTTGAGCATGACTTTACTAGCGTGTGAGATGAGTGCAATTGTGCGGTAGTTTGAGCATTCTTTGGCATTGCCTTTCTTTGGGATTGGAATGAAGACTGACCTTTTTCAGTCCTGTGGCCACTGCTGAGTTTTCTAAATTTGTTGGCATATTGAGTGCAGCACTTTCATAGCATCATCTTTCAAGACTTGAAATAGCTCAACTGGAATTCCATCACCTCCACTAGCTTTGTTCGTAGTGATGCTTTCTAAGGCCCACTTGACTTCACATTCCAAGATGTCTGGCTCTAGGTCAGTGATCACGTTATCGTGACTATCTTGGTCGTGAAGATCTTTTTTGTATAGTTCTTCTGTGTATTCTTGCCACGTCTTCTTAATATCTTCTGCTTCTGTTAGGTCCATGCCATTTCCGTGCTTTATCGAGCACATCTTTGCATGAAATGTTCCCTTGGAATCTCTAATTTTCTTGAACAGATCTCTTGTTTTTCCTATTCTGTTGTTTTCCTCTATTTCTTTGCATTGATTGCTGAGGAAGGCTTTCTTATCTCTCCTTGCTATGACCTAAATCAAATCCCTTATGATTATACAGTGGAAGTGAGAAATAGATTTAAGGGACTAGATCTGATAGACAGAGTGCCTGGTGAACTCTGGACGGAGATTCGTGACATTGTACAGGAGATAGGGACCAAGACCATCCCCATGGAAAAGAAATGCACAAGCAAAATGGCTGTCTGAGGAGGCCTTACAAATAGCTGTGAAAAGAAGAGAAGCAAAAAGCAAAGGAGAGAAGGAAAGATATAAGCATCTGAATGCAGAGTTCCAAAGTAAAATAATTAGCCTCCAATAAAAATAAATTTAAAAAAATAAAATAATTTAAAGAAAACAACAAAAGCATCAATGCTTCAGCACTCAGTTTTCTTTATAGTCCAACTGTCACATCCATACGTGGACTGGAAAACCATAGCTTTGACTAGAAGGACCTTTGTTGGCAAAGTAATGTCTCTGCTTTTTAATATGTTGTCTAGGTTGGTCATAGCTTTTCTTCCAAGGAGCAAGTGTCTTTTAATTTCATGGCTGCAGTCATCATCTGCAGTGATTTTGGAGCCCAAAAATATAAAGTCTCTCACTGTTTCCATTGTTTCCTTCTTTGATACCTCTGATGTCCCAGCTTAAAACAAGATGGGTGGTGGTTACTAGTGCTGAGTAAGGAGAGGATTTCTATCTACACTGAATGAAATCAGAGAAAGCAAGAACTCAGAGTCAACTATTACCATTTGTGTTATTTTTTCAGCAAATATTCAGGATACATTGGTGAAGCTATTTAAAAAATTGAGTTTGATGAAACATGAGCTGTAACTTTAATTTTTTGCAAAAAATATTACTAATAAGGGCTCATAAGCTGCTCAATGCATATTCCACTTAATAAATATTAAATGGAAGGAATTCAGATGTTAGTAAACCATTCTGTTTCTCTTGTTTCTGAGAATTAGTAGAATATCAAAACAGTTCTGTGAAATACTCTACCAAGTGCTTGGATCTCAAGTGGGTATAGTAATTAACTTTAAGGACATTAAATACTGTATAAGATATGATTCTGAAAAAGGTAAAAATATTCCAGAAACATTATGAGTTTATCATTGAATCAAGAATTATTCTTTAAACATTAGAAAAAGACCTGCAATATAGTGGTTCTTCTAAGCAAAATAAGTGATATTTGTTATTCACAATTTTATTTAACTTTCTTCAAAGCCTGTGGAATAGGAACTGGCTTTATAATGGATTTGCCAGAGGAATAGATAACACACAGTTTTTGCCATATGTTAAGAAGATAGCCAACAAGAGTTTCTGTATGATTAGGGAACTCAAAGAGGGGCTCTGTATCAACCTAGAGAGGTGGGATGGGGAGGGAGATAGGAGGGAGATTTAGGAGGGAGGGGACATATGTAAACCTATGGCTGATTCATGTTGTTTTGCAGAAACCAACAAAATTCTGTAAAGCAATTATCCTTCAATTAAAAAATAAATTAATTTTAAAAAACAGGGAAAAAAAGACTTGAACTTTTCAGAGTTGAGTATCTATTTGTTCACTCTAATTTTTTTTGTATTGGGAGTAGGTCAGGATGAAAGCATATCGCGTGAGACTCTGGGGAGTTAGGATGGAGTGAACAAAGGACAGTATCCTTGCTGCTGCTGCTACTGCTGCTGCTGCTAAGTCACTTCAGTCGTGTCCAACTCTGTGTGACCCCATAGACGGAAGCCCACCAGGCTCCCCCCGTCCCTGGGATTCTCCAGGCAAGAACACTGGAGTAGGTTGCCATTTCCTTCTCCAATGTGTGAAAGTGAAAAGTGAAAGTGAAGCCGCTCAGTCGTGTCCGACCCTTAGCGACCCCACAGACTGCAGCCTACCAGGCTCCTCCATCCATGGGATTTTCCAGGCAAGAGTACTGGAGTGGCTTGCCATTGCCTTCTCCGAGTATCCTTGCTAAAGGACCTAATACTTAAAATATTTGGTGAAAGAGCTAAGCCTAGATATTCATCTTTGACAATGGTCTCTTTCAATTAGATAACAAGATACCTGCCTTCCAGATAAATCAAAAGCCTGAAGAAACTAACCCCAGATAGAGGAGCAGGACTGGTGATGCGGGAAGGGTACAGAATGCACAGGACATTGTGGGGCAGAGAGAGTTAAATGCTCGCTCTTTTACTTACCAGCTGTGTGGCCAGGCAAGTTACTGTCCCTAAGCCTCAGTTTTCCTTCTGCAATATGAAGATTACAGTAGCACTTATATTGGAATAGTTCTGAGAATCAAAAAGGAAAACAAGTAAGGTACTTGGTGCAGTCCTGAAAGAAACAACAGGCTCCTTATAAGAGGTCTTTATAAGATTTTAGGAGTCCCAAGTCAGGGTAGACGTTACAAAGAACAGAACTACTCTGTCTTAGTAAATAAAATATAGCTTCCTGCATCTGAAAAGAAGAGACAGAGAAATGTCAAATGAGAAAAAAACAAGGGAGAAGAGAGAAAGGCTGCTCAGTGTAAAAATAAACACATTGACAAATAAAGAAAATGTGCTGTGCTGTGCTTAATTGCTCAGTTGTGTCCAACTCTCTGAGACCCCATGAGCTGTAGCCCACCAGACTCCTCTGACCATGGAGATTCTCCAGGCAAGAATGCTGGAGAAGGTTGCCATGCCCTCCTCCAGGAGATCTTCCCAACCTAGGGATTGAACCCAGGTTTCCCATATTACAGGCAGGTTCTTTACCATCTGAGCCACCAGGGAAGCCTAGATACCTGCAAATAGAATAGTGCTGTGGGAAAAATACAGTGTGCTAGAGAGAGCTGAAGGGTGGAGACCTCATCTTGGATGGCCAGGCAAGTTGTGCAAGACTCTGATTGCAAAATGAAACTAATAACTCAAAGATACAGGGGAATAGACTTTCCAGGAAAGGAAGCAGATGTGTATAAAATGAGATCAGCATGTTGAAGCAGAAAGTACACAGTGATTCTGAAATCCAGAAAATGAAAATAATATTAGATGAGGTCTGAGAGGTAAACCAAAGTCACATCATGTAGAGGTTTTAGAATCTAGTCAGACATAATAAAATTTTAGTTTATTTGCAAAGGCTAAGAGGAAATCATTGGAATCACCAGTAGAGGTTGATATTTATATTTTAAAATGAGCATGCTGGTAGCTCTGTGGCATGTTATCGTCAAAGCAAGAGAAGAACAAGACCACTTAAGTGGCTTCAGGAGTCTAGGCAACAGTTCATGGTTGCCTGGTTTGGGAGGAAGACATAGAAATGATTAGACTGTAACATTCAGAATAGATGTTAAATGTGATGACTTCTCACTTTTTCTTATACAATATGAGGATGAGGAAAAATGAGAAATCAACAATGACTTCTGAGATTTTGACCTAAGAAACAAGATGAAAAGGATGACATTAATTGAAAGGAGGGATATTTGGAAATAAGCAAGTTGAGGGAAAATGGATTGATATAGAGAAGTGGTAAAGAACAGGATTTTAGACTGAATTCTAAACTTAATAGACATTAATGGTGACAGTATGAATAGAGAGGATTAGGAGGAAAGTGGGTGGTGAAGATGTACAGACAGGGATTTCAGTAGTCTTGTTTATTTAAAGAAAAATACAATTCTTCCAAACATAAAGAAAAAAAAAAAAAAGAGTGGTTGGTACCAGAGAAAGAACCACCTGTACTTTTTATCACATCAGTGATAGTCACATAAACCATCTTCATGCAATACTGTGTCTCCAGAGAAAATTCCTTGACGCCACATATCTAACAGATATCTGCCAAATATTTGTGATTAATCTTCAGAATTGATTGTGCAGCTTCCTCAATAGTGCATGTTCTATAACGATGCTCTTAATGGTGTCAGAACAAATAAGGTTCTTGTCCTCCAATTTTTTTTTAAGTTTAATAGGACCAGAGTAAAAAATAATAATGTGGCTCTTTTCATATGACAAATAAGCTTGAAATAGCAATAAAATTATTCAAATTATTCTAGAGGACTAACTCAAGGAATTTTTCCCAAAATGGATATAAATATTCAATATGGAATTTTGACCCAAGTTTCTCAGGTGGGCTGATAGCCAAGTCAAATGATTTTGATAAGTCGAAAGATGCAAAGTACTCTTTTTAATTCTTGTCAGTATCAGAACCCATTCTGGACATAGCCATTAATTAATGGTTCAATTGAATGGTTCCCAAATGTACTGCCTGCATCATGGACAAAACGATGTGGTATTTGTCTCATTAAATAGAAAAAATGCTCTTTTACACAGGGGATTAGCTCATGCGAATTAACTGAAAATCTTCTATAAATGTCTCCTTAGATGCTTCCTTTACATTTAGTATTAAGTGACTAAGCAATTGGTCTATTGCAATTGGTCTCACCATTCATCAGCTTTTAACCCAGTGATATCAGAGAGCATTTATTGAATATGGAATGCAGCACACAATACAATTCAGGGTCTGCAAAGGCAAGTACCTTGGGCATTCAGAATCCAATAATATTCTTCCATAGTTTTAGACAGTAGTTGGTGGCATTATGCAAAAAGTCCCAAAGTTAGTGATCGTAAGTGATAAAAGCCTACTTGTAGAGGTAATTTGTGGAACTTCATTTTTCTTTTTCCTTTTTTAAAAAAAATTTTAGTCACTGTTTAGTAAAAAGATGTCTTATTTTATAAAGTACAGATAGAAAATAAAATTATAAATCTTATCACTTATATGTTTACCTGCCTTTGTCTCCAGAGAGAGGCAAATCAAATTATATACATGAAGAATAAATAGAACTTTGGGCCAGTTGGCCTGGGAATATATTCACTTTAGGAAAAACACTGTCCTTTGTTTGGGATAACCTCTTAATTTGCTATCTGACTGTGAAAAATAGGGGCTTCTGATTTCAGGATAGATAGGTAGCATTTATAAATATAATTAGTTAAATGGCTATACATAAAGAGGGCTTCCTTGGTGGCTCAGATAGTAAAGACTCTGCCTGCAATGCAGGAGACCTGGGTTCAATCCCTGGGTCAGGAAGATCCCCTGGAGAAGTATACAGTCCATGGGGTCACAAAGAGTTGGACACAACTGAGCAACTAACACTTTCACTTTGTTTTTTAATGCATAATGAAGAAACAACTTTTGGCATTGTTTCTGTCAATAAAAGTAGCTGAATGGGCTAAGAGGAAATAGAAGAGGCTAAATAACTTTGGAATGAACAAGTCCATGGTTAGGATTATGTTTCAATATAATTGGTTTCCTTTGCAATCCTATGTATTTTTTTTTTTTTTACTAAACATTTAAAAAATTATTCTGATAAAAGGTCCACATTAAAAGGTTTTTAAATGTACATTTAAAAACATTTTTAGACATCCTTTTTTAAGGAGAGATGAGCCTAACTAACAACACTACAGAATGGAACCCACAAGAGAACAAAACAGGAAAGAAGTGTCTTGTGAAAGGGAAGACATTCAATTTCTAGGAACCATGGAGCTATTATAATTGATATGGCTTCTATCCTGAGCTGTAATTATACTTCATCATTCCCAGATCTTTCACTAATAACCAATTACATAGAAAGCCTTGATGTTAATGATTTTTAGAGGAGAGAAGGAAGGATGTTAGTATTAAAATGACTGACAGCAAATGAAGAGAAGGGACCCAGCAGAAGCATTGTGGGAGAGGAAACAGTGAAGAGTATTTGAGCATAATCATGTGGTAAACTTCTTTATCCAAAATGTGCTATGGGAAGGGCACCTTTGCAGAGGTGTTAGGTGACAAGGAACTAGATCCTGCTATCGCAGGGGAAGATGGTCCTAAGAGAAGTACAACTCCAGGAGGATAGAAAACTCATGGATACCCAGGAGAGAGAGTTTTTTTGTTTTTTTTTTATTTCTTTGTTTTAATTGAAGCATAATTGATTTACAATGTGTTAGGTTTAAGTGTACAGCAAAGTGATTCACATCTATAGAGAAAGTGTGTTAATCACTCCGTCATGTCCGACTCTCTGTGACCCCATGGACTGTAGCCCACCAGGCTCCTCTGTCCACGGATTTCTCTAGCCAAGTATACTGGAGTGGGTTGCCTTTCCTTTCTCCAGGGGATCTTCCCTTCCCAGGGATCAAACCCAGGCCTCCTGCATTGCAGGCAGATTCTTTACTGTCTGAGCCACCAGGGAAGCCATACACACACACACACATATGTATACACACACACATATGTTCTTTATAAGACTGGTGGCTTAGATGGTAAAGAATCCACCTGCAATGCGGGAGACTCGGGTTTGACCCCTGAGTTGGGAAGATCTGGAGAAGGGAATGACAACCCACTCCAGTATTCTTGCCTGGAGAATTTCATGGACAGATGAACCTGGCAGATTACAGTTCATGGAGTCACAAAGAATTGGACACACCTGAGTGACTAATACACATTTCTAGTATAAGTTATTATAAGATATTGAATATAGTTCCCTGTACTATACAATGAGTCTTTGCTGGTTTTCTGTTGTATATATAGTGGTGTGTATATGTTAAGCCCAAACTCTTAATTCTTCCCTTCCTCCCCTGCCTTTCCCTTTTGGTAACCATAAGTTTGTTTTCTATGTCCGTGAATAGATTTCTATTTTATAAATAAGTTAATTTGTATCATTTTTTTGATTCCATATATAAAGTAGTAACATATGATATTTGTCTTTCTCTGACTTCATTTAGTATGAGAATCTCTAGGTCCATCATGTTGCTGCAAATGGAATTATTTTATGGCTGAGTAATATTCCACTGTATGTATGTACTACAATTTCTTTATCCTTTCATATGTTGATGGATACTTAGGTTGCTTCCATATCTTGGCAATTGTAAATAATGCTGCAATGAACACTGGGGGTGCATGTATATAATCTTTTCCAGATACATGCCTACGAATGGGATTTCAGGGTCATATGTTAGCTCTATTTTTAGTTTTTTAATGAACTTCCATACTGTTTTCCACAGTGGTTATACCAATTACATTTCCACCAGTAGTAGAGGAGGGTTCCCTTTTCTCCACACCGTCTCTAGCATTTTAGTAGACTGCTGATGGTCATTCTGACTGATGTGAGGTCATACCTCATGGTAGTTTTAATTTGCATTCCTCTAATAATTAGTGATGATGAACATCTTTTCATGTGCCTGCGGCCATTTATTGTCTTTTATGTCCAATAGATCTTTGCCCGTTTTTTAGATTGAGCTGTATAAGCTGTATGGTTTGGAAATTAAGTCCTTGCAATTCCCGTCATTTGCAAATATTTTCTCCCACTCCAGAGGCTGTCCTTTCATTTTGTTGATGGTTTCATTTGTCATGTAACAAGCATGTGGACAAGCAGTACTAGACTTACTAGACCAACTATCATCCTATGAGTTTCTATCACTGAACTTTTGAGTTTGCTCTACTGCTCTACTCTTTCTTTAAAACACACACACACACACACACACACTTGCTCTACTGCTCTACTCTTTCTTTAAAACCCACACACACACACACACTTGCTCTACTGCTCTACTCTTTCTTTAACACACACACAAACACACACACTCTTCCCTGGTACCTCAGCTGGGAAAGAATCTGTTCAGTTCCTGGGTTGAAAACATCCCCTGGAGAAAGAATAAACTGCTCACTCCAGTATTCTTGGGCTTCCCTAGTGGCTCAACTGGTAAATAATCTGCTGCAATGCAGGAAACCTGGGTTCGATCCAGGGTTGGGAAGATCCCCTGGAGAAGGGAACTGCTACCCACTCCAGTGTTCTGGCCTGGAGAATTCCATGTCCTGTGTAGTCCATGGGGTTGCAAACTGTAGTACGCGACTGAGCCTGAACGACTTTCACACACACACATATAATTTGGTTGGGTTGGGTCTTAGTTGTGGCATGCGGTTTCTCTTGTTGTGGTGCAAGGACTCTCTAGTTGGGGTGCATGGGCTTAGTTGCTCCACAGCACATGGGATCTTAGCTCCCTGACCAGGGATCAAACCCACATCCCTTGCATTGCAAAGTGGAATCTTAACCACTGGGTCACCAGGGAATTCCCACTCTACTCTCTTAAATGTATGTTTTGCCTGGATATGACTTCTGCAACAGTTCCAGGAACAGCATATATCAATTAAATTTTCCAAGTACTTACGTGTCTGAAAATGTTTTTACCTGGTCCTTATGCTTGATTATTTAGTTTAGCTGGGAATATAATATATAAACTTTAGGTTCTATACAACTTTCCCTTTGAAGTTTAAGACATTGCTTTTCATTTTAATTTTCTTCTTTCATCAAAGCATTGCTAATAAGGTCTCATGTTCTTCTGGCACTTCTTTCTTTGCAGATGATCTTTTTTTTTTTTTTTTTTCAACCAGAAACTTCAAGGATCTTCTCCTTATATTTAGTAGAATTTTATGAAATTCTTATCTTCCTTCATCCTGTTGAGACTTAGTAACATGAGTCTAAAAACTTTCCTTCTCAAGTTCCACTAATTACTCATCTTTTCCTTTTTGACTTTCAGTTATCTCTTTTCTCCCCTGATTCCCTATTATTGACTATTGCACCTTCTATATCAATGCTTGGTATCTCTTAAATTTTTATCCATTTTCCCTTCTATTTATTTAAGTACTTGTCTAAGCTATCTTTTCAGTTTTATTTTCCAGCCCTTAGAAAGTTTTATTTCAACTGTCATACTTTTTTAATGCTAAGAACTCCTGACATCATAGATTTTTATTTAACCTCAGTTTTTCTCACATGAATGCAATATTGCCTCACCTATCTTTGTGGATGTTAACTACACATTTACATTTTTCTGAACTATCCCTTTAAGAGACATCCACTGAATGTCACTCAGAGCTTTAACTGTAGCTCCAGCAACACAGAACAGGAAGCTGGCCTTCTTCCCAAGAGGCTGGATGAGAATTTTTTATTTGGAGCATTAGCATCCACAATGGAAACCCCCCACCTCATAAAAAAGAGTAGCTTACCAGTTGTATCGGCCTAACACAACACAGTTGTAAATCAGAGCTGGCACCATATTCCAGGGATCCTGATTTCAAGGCTGGTATTCTTCCCTTTATACTTTAGCCTGAGTAATCCAGCAGATATGATCATGGTCAATTAGTTTTACATCATAAATTTTTTAAATATTTCATATAAGCTATTGGCCCTTTATAGTTACCATAGTCTTCAGTATGTAATATAAGTCATATAAAATTATATCATTTTTTCCATCAACCATATCTCAATAAAAAATTATGTCATTTTTCAGGGCTTGAGTCATTTACGATAATACATTTATTAACATTTATAGGAGTTTTTTTTTCATGCATGCAAATAGTTTGTGTAAGGCATTTTAGTTGAATAAGCTCTACTGTGCCAAGAATGTTGAGTTTTCCTTGAAATGCCCGTGCTCTGATGTCTAAGGAATATATCAGCTCCATGGCAGCTGTTCTCAGAGAGAATTATAGTTAGTATTTGGTTTATGGTTGCCACAGTATCCCAGTTAATACTATAGCAATGAGGCTGAAGGCCTGTCAGAAACACAAAAGTTCCTGCCTTTGTGTGCATTCAGAGGTTATTTCTGCTATATAGTTAAAGGCAAGTCTGTGTTTTCAGCTAGTAAAAGTGAGATCTCCTACACTTTCAAAAGTAACTGTCTGATTAGAATAGGGGCATATCATCTGACCGAGGCATAGGGGCATTTAACATAAGTGTGTCAGGCAAGGCAGATGCCAAGAGGATGCTGTCAGCTGCAGTCTGTGGTGATCTTCAATGGCCTACAATGCCAAGGCCTTCTTGAACAGCCAAAGGATATTAGAAGGAAATCTGGGGGAAAAATGATTTCTAGTTTAAGAAATACAAAGAAAGACACACATTCTCTTTGCAACAGTTGATTTTTCGGGACAGGCGGTTTCAGAAAAAGTTTATCTCATACTTCAGCCACAGTGCTATTTCTCCATGAGGACATCTGAGTTTCCTCAAAGAGTAATCAAATAACTGCTTCCTATGAGACAGAAGTGCCATAATACCTCTCAGGAAGTTACCTACCAGTGATTTGTCAAGCAAATGTGAGACCAGTTGGCAAAGCAGAAAGGCCAACAACAGTGATTTACAGTGTCATAGCATTCTGACTTTTCCTGAGGTAACTAAAGTTTTAGCCTTGCTTTCTTTAGCCATTAGTTATTTTTTTGTTGTGAGAGGAGAGAATATATTTGAATAAACACAGGGTAGTACACTGGATGGTAGACTTATGTTGAATATCTCTGTGGAATTAATTGTAATAAACATTAAGAACAAGAATTTAGACATTTTTAAAAGTCTAGTGGACAGGAAAAAACAGAGAATACTACATGCAAAACATTTCTTAAATGTCTCAGTAGCTCTAGAAAGATCACAAAACCATTCAGTAAATGTATGGTTGTTTAGGCAGGAAATTAAAGGTCTGCCAGTGTTAATCTGGGGTTGAACACTATGAGCCTGCCAATATTGACCACCCTGGAGGTAGAAACGTGCTCTAATTGGCAATTGTGAATATGCTGTAATGTAAGTGCAGATGCCAGATGTGCTTAGATTAACATTATCAAAAGGGTATTGCTTTTGCTGATACAGGGAATCTATTCCCGCAAGAATACGGGCACACCATGGATAAAATGACAGAAGGTCTGAATAGAGAAGTAATTTAGAAATTTAGGGAGAATTTAAGTAACATCAATTGCAGAACCTCCAATTAGAGGCAGTGAGCTCCTCTGTGCTGTAACGCCATGCATTGTGTTGTTGCTCAGTAAAGTTCAAGGATACTCAGCCAAGAGTGACTCAGTGCCTAGATTCAGGGGAATTCAATTTTATCGCAGCTTCCAACATAGGACACAGTCTCTCAAGAGATCAAATTCCATTTTGTGGATAAGTAAAAATTGGAAGGACTGATGCTAAAGCTGAAACTGCAATACTTTGGCCACCTCATGCGACGAGTTGACTCACTGGAAAAGACTCTGATGCTCGGAAAGGTTGGGGGCGGGAGGAGAAGGGGACGACGGAGAATGAGATGGCTGGATGGCATCACCAACTCTGTGGACATGAGTTTGAGTGAACTCCGGAGTTGGTGATGGACAGGGAGGCCTGGCGTGCTGTGATTCATGGGGTTGCAAAGAGTCGGACACGACTGAGCGACTGAACTGAACTGAAAAATGCATTGCTTTACTTTGAAACAAAAGTAGTAACATTTTACTGACTGGCTAAGTCCTGTGAATATTGAACTAAATAATAATAATTAATAACATTGAGAAAGATATTTGATTTACCAAAAGATATTTGTCTGAAGGACTTAAATTCTGCATTTATATGTATTACCTCCCTGTTTTATGTGATCAAAACAGGTATCATTTAGTATCAAGTCAAATAGAATATAAGTTAAATTGGGCAGCTTTACATTACTCTTAGAGTCCATTGTATATGTATTATTTTATTATTGAAAGAATCTCTTATCCTTAGTAGAATTTGGATAAAATTCAGATGGCAGAGATTATTGTTGTTTATTTTTTTATGGTGGAGCCTATACCTTACATAGAAAAATAAGAAGCAAAGCAAACTCAACTTTAGGGAATGACTGAAAAAAAATCAGTTCAGAGAGCAACCTCTGGTATTTCCCTAGCTCAAAAATGTCAATTGGCAAGTACTCTTTGGATTATAAATCCAAGTGTAAAAGTGCTAATCAGCATGATGTAGTATGTGAGTCACACCCTGGACCTTGGCCATCCCCTAAGCAGCCACAGGACCTCTGGGAATTACCAAAGACTCTGGTTACCCTTCCGCATGAACCTGAACCCTTGCATCAGAATCAGGAGCTGACTCAATCTGCTCACTGCACACTTTTTGTCCTTCATCCTGCTCCCCACCCACTTTTTTTTTTTTTTTTTTGGCTCACTCTGTAATGAGTAATCTTTTTTGTTTTTGTTAATACTCTTTAAATCCTATTTGGATAGTCAAAGGCAAGTGCTAGAATGCTAAAAAAATACATATTTTCTAAAGTGAGTAAAAATTATGGGCAGAAATAAATAATGTTAATCTTTCCCATGGGAACTTTGAAAGACATCTTGATATTTTAAAGAGTAGAGTTTATCTTATCAGGCACTTGAGGCCTAAAGGAAAGAAAATGAAACTCACTCTATGTCCTTTTCAACACCTTCCCGTGAAAGATAAGCTCACACTTTACCTATATATGAGTTTTCAGGGGCTACCTCAACAGAATTCTACAGATTAGGATGCTTAAACAGCAGCAAATTGTTTTTTTCATAAGTCTGGAAGCCAGCAGTCTGAGATCAAGGTGTTGGTGGGTTTGGTTCCTTCTGAGGCCTCTCTCCTTGTCTTGCAGATGGCCGCCTTCTCACCGAGTTGTCCCTCTGTCTATGTTGTCCGTGTCCCTGTGCTTGAACCTCCTTTTCTTATAAGGAAATCAGTCCTACTGGAATAGGGCCCACCCTAATGATCCCATTTGAATTTAATTATCTCTTTAAAGCCCCTATATCTAATATAGTCACATTCTAAGTACTGGGGGTTAGGGCTTCAACATTTTAATTTTGGGAGGCGGGGACCCAATTCAACCAGTAATACTTTCCAATATAATTCTTCTATTGATTGAGTTTGATTATAATTTCATTTTTTATCATGGTAAATTGTTGCTGTTGTTGCCGTATTGTTAAAATAAATCACATTTTTAATAGTAACATACCCTTTGCTTTGTTTATGATCAGTCCTCTAAGATATATGAGACATGTTGCCTTCTATGTCTGTTATTATTTAATTTTGGTCCATGATGAACATTTCTTTAATAATGTAATAAAAGTAAAATCTAAACTTTAAGTCTTAAGATGTTACTTCTTGTATTAAGCATCTGATAATCTCAAAGTATTTGCCTTTTCATTCTGTAGACTACCATCCAAAATTTTGGCTGTTTTTTTTACTTTTTATACAAAATCATTGTTTACAATATAAATTGAAGCAGAATTTCATTAATAAAGCTTAAAATGGAGGGGAATGAAAAAGTGGTTTCCGATCAAAGTGGGAGCAAGGGGAAGACAGAGGAAGAATAGAACCAGAAATGCCAAAGAAAGCGCCACCAGCTGGGACATCCAGTTCATCTGAGGCTTGTTGGGAGAATGGCAGGCTTCAGGGTTACCTGGATACAGCTTTATGTGACGCACTTGGCAGTGCCAACATTTTAGCAGATTGATGATTGTGACACTTCAACATAATGGCAGGGAGGTTAATTTTTTAAAAATCAGTGACAGGTTAAATATTCATATCATCTGAGGTGGTTTTCTGTTGGTGTGGTCATTTAAAAAACAAAACTATAATCCAGTAATGTCTTGTTCATACACTTCAGATATTCACAAATTAAAAACATGGCCAGTCTGAACACTGTGTGTTTTTTCCTCTTTTCTGAACATAAATTAAAAACACAGAAATGTCTTTGATGGTAGATGTTTTCCAGAACTTAGCCAAAACAAAACAAAGTAAAACAAGAGTCCCTGTTACACTAATTATGGTTGTCACTAGTCGAATGTACTTGGAGAGTGTGGAAAGTATTTCTAGAGGATGGATTATTAACCCTGAATTGATTTTTTTTTTTTTAATTTTTGAATGGTGTTCAAATGCTGTCAGTGACTAAAAGTTTGTGCATTCTTAACTGGTTTTTTTTTTTTTTCCACACTATTTTGCTTGCTGAGGATAGGGTTAAAAAGACAAAATGCTAAAGCACAGAGATTCCCTCGTGAAAGTACAATATCTCAACACATAAATCTATCCATCCTGCTATTATTAACACCAAAGAATGACTGGAAAATAAGGATTCTGTGAAGCTGTAAAGATTAAGTTAAAGAGCGGAAAAGTAAAACCCAAAACTAACCAGTGGATTACTCTTAGCAGAAAAACAAGTCTTGCAGTTTGCTTTGGGTTGATATATTTCTAAAGAGTAAATTATCATTCATTTTTACCTGAATGAGTATTTTGTCTTAGCACTAGTGTTTTCCATGAAACATGCTTAAAATTACAGCCTTGCCATCTCTTTCTAATTATACAACTTTAGACAAAATTATAAAATTGGCTGTTTGTTGTTTTTTTTTTCCCTGTAAGGTAGGGTGACCTTGGTGAGGGTGATGAGTAGTCAGAGAGTATAGGAATGTGTACTTTGGCATTTGCTTTGAGAGTGTGTGTGTATGTGCACACATGTCTTAGGCATTTAATTTAACCCACAAAATAATATATGGTACTTTGAGACCAATTACACAGGTTTTTTTATTACAAATAACTCAAGTAGAGCTTTCACTTAGAATTTTATCTACATATTATCCCACCAAAGGAAATTGCTGCCTTGACTTTGTGGGTGGATATCAACTGATTGATTGCCAAGTTTGTTCAGGAGTTGCCTGACTCCACAGTGCCACCAGTGGGTTTCTCCTGGTACCTTTCCCGTACTAGAGTTTAAGTTTGAGATCGGAAACCAGAATGGTTTTCTGATTCCCTTTTTCCTTTTCTCCTGGCAGTTAAATGTTAAGAGGTTTACATTTAAATCCCAAGGCCCTCAGCAAGATTGAACAAAGCAAACCAAAATTCATGATTGTTTCTTATTGAGCCTCTGCTTTGCCCAAAGCACTACGCGTAACTCAGCTACTTAAGACAAGACCTCTGTCCCCAAGGACCCTTTCAGGCTATTCTCAGAAATGCTCTTCCTGTAGACTGTGATAGAATTCATTCTCTCAGGATATCACAAACTCTTAAGAGGCAACTAGTACAGTGACAATACTTAGTGAAGGGAAGTCTAGTTTCCACTTTCCTATCTTGGCCCATAAAGCAAGGCAGTGCATCATTTAAAAATGGAAAGTGAGCATGCTATTTTTACTTCCTTTGCCCCCGGTAGAAGATAAGTAGTTGACCTGATTCATGCAACTGAGAGAAGGAAAGAAATCTTTGTTCAACTCCAGATGTTTTCTTGCCAATAAAGTGTTTCCGTGTCCTGGCATGCCTTCCATGACTGGATCTATAGGCCTTCTCACCCTCTCCAGCTATCTAGGTTCCTTGCACATGGATCAGAATATCTGCATTTTTTTTCTCCAAAGTTCCATATACTTTTCTAATGAGCAGCCATGTTTAAAAACAACTAACTGTATGATGACCTTTTATGAAGCTTGTTTCACTTTTTCTTTTTCATATTCAGTGTTCTCGTTTAATTGAGTTTGTTTTCCAATTTCTCCATCTCTTTTTCTTGATGTTCTGTTTCAAGCCTTTATCAAGTGTAATAGAAAAGATTTTGTATACATATATATAGTCTGTATTATATATATATATTTTAGAAAACTTATGAGTTTTTGCCTAAATAAAAATTTATGGCATTTTGATTCCACTTTGTTGGACTTAGTATGAATAGAATACTAGATTTCTAATTAAAAAATAGATACACAACAAGCAACAAAGGTTTACTACATAGCGCAGGGAAATATAGTCAATATCTTGTAATAACCTATGATAGAAAATAATACCAAAAATAATATATGTGACTGTGTGGCTCACAATAAACTGTGGAAAATTCTGAAAGAGATGGAAATACCAGACCACCTGACCTGCCTCTTGAGAAACCTGTATGCAGGTCAGGAAGAAACAGTTAGAACTGGACATGGTTCAACAGACTGGTTCCAAATAGGAAAAGGAGTATGTCAAGGCTGTATATTGTCACCCTGCTTATTTAACTTATATGCAGAGTATATCATGAGAAACTGATAGAAGAAACTTGGGCTGGAAGAAGCACAAGCCAGGAGAAATATCAATAACGTCAGATATGCAGATGACACCACCCTTCTGGCAGAAAGTGAAGAAGAACTAAAGAGTCTCTTGATGAATGGGAAAGAGGAGAGTGAAAAAGTTGTCTTAAAGCTCAACATTCAGAAAACTAAGATCATGGCATCTGGTCCCATCACTTCATGGCAAATAGATGGGGAAACAGTGGAAACAGTGACTGACTTTATTTTTTTGGACTCCAAAATCATTGCAGATGGTGATTGCGGCCATGAAATTAAAAGACGCTTGCTCCTTGGAAGGAAAGTTATGACCAGGCTAGACAGATTATTAAAAAGCAGAGATATTACTTTGGCAACAAAGGTCCATCTAGTCAAGGCTATGGTTTTCCCAGTAGTCATGTATGGATGTGAGAGTTGGACTGTAAAGAAAGCTGAGCACTGGAGAACTGATGCTTTTGAACTATGGTGTTGGAGAAGACCCTTGAGAGTTCCTTGGACTGCAGGGAGATCCAACTAGTCCATCCTAAAGGAGATCAATCCTGGGTGTTCATTGGAAGGATGATGTTGAAGTTGAAACTCTAATATTTTGGCCACCTGTTGTGAAGAGCTGACTCATTTGAAAAGACCCTGATGCTGGGAAAGATTGAAAGCAGGAGGAGAAGGGGACGACAGAGGATGAGATGGTTGGATGGCATCACTGACTCAATGGACATGGGTTTGGGTATGCTCTGGGAGTTGGTGATGGACAGGGAGGCCTGGCATGCTGCAGTCCATGGGGTTGCAAGGAGTCGGACATGAATGAGTGACTGAACTGAACTGAATACGTATATATATAAAAAGAATATCTGTTTTGTAGACAAAAATTCTCCCTCTTGTGCGTTATTCCAAGTACAGAGGCATCAAAAAGGCAGATTGTTTCCCCATATTTAAGCCAGATTGTTCAGGCCAGCCTTACCAGGAATAAAGCTGATAAAAATTTTAGCTCAAATTTTAAAAGGTAAAGCTATGTAATTAATATTTATAGTTTATCAACATTCATACATGTAAAACATCCACCAACAAAAACTTAAAAGTTCTTTATTTAACCTGAAACTCCAACTGAAGATATATAAGCATGGTAAGTTCTAATTAATTAATTGATGTTGCAATGAGAAATCAGTGTTAATTGTTTTTACTAGATGGGGAAAATTTAATGAAGATTACTTCAGTAGCTTTTGAATTTATTTATAAACATCTGATTTAGGGTTCCTGCCACTGCACTCTGACTTTTTCTTGAAAATTGCACAGATATACTATCATTGTTACCACAGTACTACATAACTGTGCTGCTCATAAAAATCACAATTTTTAGTTGTCAATGTTTATTAAGAAAACCCATAAAAGCAATGTATTATAGATTATTTGAAGAGCAACAGTTAGTGCTTAAAAAGACAAATGAGGGGGAAACGCTCAAAAGGATTTGACAATAACAAAGCCTCCGAAATAATATTTGGGAACCAGTCTAGCATATTTCTGATACCTTAACAAAAGTTTTATAAACATGTTTTCAACAGCACTTAAGAGTTATTGTCAAGACTTTTAGTAACAAAAAAACAGTAGGGAATGTTTACTTGAGGGTGTGTTTATTTTCCCTGTATCTCCTCCTCCTCCCATCTGGCTCTCCTTTTTGTCTTCAGCTACCTTGTCTCCTTTGGCACTTGGAAATTCCCTTTTGATATTTATAATTCAAATGTGACGTCCATTTCTTCCAGAATTCCCTGGAAGACCAAGCCAGAATTACCCTCCTTGATGGGACTTTGTTAAATTTTATACCTCAGAGTGGTTCCTCTCTTGTATGCCCCAGAATTGGGGGATTCTTTGCTGTTATTTCCTTAGAACATTTCTTAACTTTCAGTTCAGTTTAGTTCAGTCACTCAGCCATGTCCAACTCTAAGACTCCATGGACTGCATGCAGCACGCCAAGCTTTCCTATCCATCACCAGCTCCCGAAACTTGCTCAAACTGATCCTCATTGAGTCGGTGATGCCATCCAACCATCTCATCCTCTGTCGTTCCCTTCTCCTCCTGCCTTCAATCTTTCCCAGAATAAGGGTCTTTTCCAATGTGTCCATTCTTTGCATCAGGTGGACAAAGTATTGGAGTTTCAGCTTCAACATCAGTTCTTCCAATGAATATTCAGGACTGATTTCCTTTAGGACTGACTGGTTCGATCTGCTTGCAGTCTAAGGGACTCTCAAGAGTATTCTCCAACATCACAGTTCAAAAGCATCAATTCTTCAGCACTCAGCCTTCTTTATACTCCAACTCTCACATCCATACATGACTACTAGAAAAACCATAGCTTTGACTAGACGGAACTTTGTTGGCAAAGTAATGTCTCTGCTTTTTAATATGCTGTCTAGGTTGGTCATAGCTTTATTCCTCATCTCAGCATCTAATTTTGGTAATCTCAACCTAAGACACTGGGCTATGTAAGTAGGCTGTGTGTAATATACAAACAGCATCTAAATAAATGTCTCATTCTTACCTAGGCTTTGAGACCTTAGTACTTTTAAGATCAGAATATGAAGGGTGGGTAGTGATCATCTGACTAATTATTGTTCCTTTAAGATTTTCATTGAATCAGAAACATCTTTTATGTCCCTTCACATTTTCACCCTTATTTGTAAAACTGGAGAAAGGCTCAAGTTAGGAATGTTTATCTTCTAATTAAACTGTAGCAACTAATATGTCAGGAAATGATCTATATTCTCCTGTATCGTTAGCTGTGGCCAGGCAACTTAAATTTCAGGAGAGAGTCACATGGATAAACATAAATGGAAATAAATGTAAAAATGAATGAATGTAACAGAATCTTGAATAATGTTTGAAATTCTGTTTAATAAGTTATAATTACTGGACTCGTGGATCTGGTAACGGCAGCCCAGGTAATCAGACCAAATTTCTGAAAACAACTGGAAAAACTGGAATAATATTTTTCTATAATTTGCTTGAGATTAGCAAACTGCTAACAATGTAGATGGGGAAGGAGGTGGGAGGGGGTTTCAGGATGGGGAACGCATATACACCCGGGGCAAATTCATGTCAATGTATAGCAAAACCAATACAATAATGTAAAGTAATTAGCCTCCAATTAAAATAAATAAATTTTTAAAAAAAGAATATTTAGGGGCCAAGAGCTACAAGAAGAATCAAACCGAGAGGGTTGAGCCCAGCCTTGGGGAATGCTTTTTCTCTAGGAACATCAGCCCATTCCAGCTGAGGTGAGAGCTTTAACAATTTTATGGAGTCAGAGCAACAGAAACAGGATTCTAGAATCATCAAGAATTTAGAACCCTAGTAACTTCCCTAGGTGTGAGATCAGAATTCTAAAAAAAAAGAGCTCTAGTATTAATGTTGAACAAAAGTAAATAGAAATTCAGAGAAAAATATTTCCAGGAAATAAACTCAATCTTTGAAACTGAATTAAAGACTGCTAGTATCTCTACTTGTCTGTGCAAAGTAAACATTTATCATTCCTGAAAAAAGACATTGTGATAGTCTCAAATAAAATTTACAAACTTTTATACGCAATTTGTGGTATTTAATTCAGAAATTACCTGACAAGAAAGGAGGTAGGACAATATGATTGCAAATTTATGAAGATAAAGAGACAATAGAAAAAAAGAGACAATAGAAATAGACCCATAGGTTATTGAAGTTATTAGATCTGAATGTTAAAATAATCATGCTTGATATGTTCAAAAAATAAAAAGACAAAAAGAATTCTAGAAGAAAAAATGGAAATTATATAAAAAAGCTAATAACTCTAGAACTGAACAAGTATAAACAACAATAATTAGTAATTAAGTGGATGAGTTTGATAACTGATTAGACACAGTGGAAGAAAGAATTAGTTAATGACAAGACTCAAAAGAAAATATCCAGAATGAAGCAGAGAGAAAAAGACAAGGGAAGAAAGGACAGAAGATAAAAGGAAAAGACAAAGTCTTAAATGTGTGTATTGGGAGACCTAGGAGGAAGAGAGAATTGAGGAGAAGCTATTTTCAAAGAAGGAATGACAGAGAATGTTTAAAGTTAATTTAAAAATTAAGCTATAGATTCAAAAACATAATGTTATAAAACTGCTTAAAATATAAGGCAAAGGACAGGTTTTAATCAAATGATCAATAATTAGTTTGACAACTGCTTTCTTAATATAAAGATGTAAGTCTTATAAACTGATATCTTGAACGTGCTGAAAGAATAAAATCAATAGTCAAGAACTCTGTGTCTTGTGAGAATACTCTTCCAAAATTAAACTGTACTAGAAGCATTTAAACCAACAAACAAAAAAAATTCTGAAAAAAATATCACTGACATACTTTTATTAAAAGATATACTTAAGAAGTGTTCTTCAGGCCAAAAATTAAAAAAAATAAAGTCAGAGGAAATATCAAAATAATAAGAGCAAGTAAAAAAGTAAATATCTGAGTGGACATAGATAAAAATTGTCTATAGGTATATAAAATATTAACTAGAATGTTTTTATAGATATAACTCTTAAGCTGACTCAGAGACAGAATTTAGCATGTAGGATGTTTGTTAAAGATAGCTTTGAGATTAATAGCCATGGGAAGGGAAGAAAAGAAATAGGGATTGGAAAGAAGGAGAAATTAAGCAGGAATCCAGTCTCAATTACCGTCTTGGAAGATCCTTTGGGGAGCCTTGGGTCTAGAATAGTTCACATTGAACCGAGCCAGGATTTTGTACTCTCACACTGATCAATCATTTGATGTGTTCAGCCCTAGGAAGGAGTGGAATTTTGGTTAAAGGAGCTCTCTCCAGCTGAGTCAATTCTTAAAACGGTTGACATCTAAAGGCTATTTGCCAGCAGCACTCCCAGAGGCTGGCAAATACTCATTGTAAAAGAATCTGGACGGCACATTATAGCATTCATCACAGTCCACCCATTATGTTACTCTGATCCACTTCTTTACATATGTTTGGAACACTTCCATCAGATTCTGATGGATGTCTTTTCCTAGGGTTAAACATAAAAGAAAAATAGTGGAAAAATAGTTCTCACTGTGACAGCATTTCAGGGTCAGGACTGATATTCATTATACCTCTTCTTCACTATCCAGTTTAGATCCCTCATCTACAGCTAGGATGTTTGCTAAACTAAGTGGTTTCTTTCAGTTGATGAAGCAGACCCTTACCACTGTCAGTTATGTTTCCCTCTTTGGAAAGTAAGATTTCTAATCTAGTAGAGTTTAGAGGTCTATGTACAAGTTCCCTCAAACTGGTCACTCTTACTGGTAATTCTTGATCTCTATTCCTAAGAATTATTCATATTGGGAACACTACCATGGTGAAATTACATGTAGAATTTTAAATCAAATTTCATACTATACCTGGAGTGTGTTCCATTCTCAAAAAATAACACCTTCAAACTGGCACATTAGCTGCATCTTTAATTGGTTCAGTATAGTCAACTTTCCAATGGCTATTGATCTTCTGAAGGGATCATGCTAAATCAAGGATTAAGCATGTGCACAGCCCTGAGAAGTGACTCCTTAAATTTTGTACCTGAAGTACCTCTCACTTTAATCTAATCTCAATTCAGAATCTGAATATATTCTGACCTCAGATAACTTGTCTTTTCCTATAGATTTGATGACTAGACTAAACAACCCAAGCTCTGATCTTTGGCAGGATGATTCTTCACCACTGTCTTTCAGATCCACTCTCTCCTGGGTGGATGTACAGTATGACTGCCATCTATTTTCAGCTCCCACTCACATACTGAGACAACTTATCCATAACTAAGCTCAAACTTTTCCTTTCTCTGCCATTTCCTTGCAATAGAGCCCTCACACAACACAGGTGTGAGCTGAGAGAGAGGTACAAATGCAACAGTAGTACATGGCATGTGGGTCTGACAACCTCCCGTACAACTTGATTATATACTGTAATCCTGCTTATTCTTATTCTCAGGTGTACCATTTCCACCTTATGACAGTGATCATTGCTAGATCCACTTAATGCAAGATTACATAACTTGATGGTTCTTACGGAATTTGGCTCGTAGTAGGAAGTTATGATCACATGCCTACCAGTGTCCCATGTTAGACACTTTACATCTACAGTGGCTGAGTTGTACATAAGGACTAATTTTATGAAAGGCATAGCATTCTCTTAAGCAGATGACATGGCCTTGCTTTAAAACCTATGGGTCTATGTTGTAAAGTGAAATGAAGTCACTCAGTCATGTCCAACTCTTTGTGACCCCGTGGACTGTAGCCCACCAGGCTCCTCCATCCATGGGATTCTCCAGAAAAGAATACTGGAGTGGATTGCCGTTTCCTTCTCCAAGGGATCTTCCAGACCCAGGAATCAAACCTGGGTCTCCCACATTGCAGGCATATACTTTAACCTCTGAGCCACTCTTCCACTATTGTTATCTCCAAAATAATAGTATCTGCCTGGTCTCATGGCTCAAGTGACAGGGTTGCATGTATAACAGTCTGGACCTATTATCTTGGTAACATTTATTTTCCATCCTGTCAAGAACAGTGTAGGGTCTTGAATTTTGCACTACTTACAAGTTAGTTTGCAACAGTCTGATGGATGCTGGCAGAACATATGATAATCCTTTTATTGCCTCTATGACTTGCAGTTTATTACTCATTGCAATAGCAGTAACCAGAGTATCACCATTTTTGCACTGGCTTCCTAAACTCCAGTTTCCATAGGTAACATGAAAATGGCCATAAGCCAGACACCTATACATGCAGTGATTTGTGTTACAGGAAAGAAACACTGAATTGAGGGAAGCCAAATATTTTATTGGGCTTTGCTGATAGCTCAGTTGGTAAAGAATCCACCTGCAATACAGGAGACCCCAGTTTGGTTCCTGGGTTGAGAAGATCTGCTAGAGAAGGGATAGGCTACCCACTCTAGTATTCTTGGGGCTTCCCTGTGGCTTAGCTGGTAAAGAATCTGCCTGCAATGTGGGAGACCTGGGTTCGATCCCTGGATTGGGAAGATCCCTTGGAGAAGGGAAAGGCTACCCACTCCAGTATTCTGGCCTGGATCCATGGACTACAGTCCATGGTGTTGCAAAGAGTCAGACATGACTGAGCAACTTTCCTTTTCACTTATGCCTGCCTTTTGCTCTTGAGAAAGATACTATCTTTATTTTCCAAGGTTATTAAGTGAAAACATACTGGAAAAGATAGTCCAGGTCTTGGTGGTAAGACATGCAGAATGTAGAAGACCTTAGGACAAGGTTTCTTGCCAAGGCCTCCAACATACTAACCCCTTTTGGGTCATCTAGTTCAATCACCATGATATTATCAATGTAGTAGATTGGTGTAATATTGTACACAATGTTCATTTACTCCAGAGCTTCTTGGACTATATTATAACTAATACAAGGAGATTAGTAACATACTCTGGGGCAAAATTTAAATCTGTTTCCATGTGAGTATGAAATGTTTCTTATCTTCTAATAGGGATGAAAGAAAACATATTATCCAAATTAATAGCTCCATATAATGTCCCCAAAGCCATGCTCTGGAAAAGATAACATACATCTGGAAGGGAAGCTGCCAGTTGTTTTTTACTTTAATATCTTTACTCCACAAAGAGCTCTGGAATAGAAATCCGCCTTCAGAGATGCCTCAAGTTGGCTAGATCTTCACTGTCCTACTTCAGTTATCAGATGAAGGCTGACCCAGAAAGAAGTGTGACCTGGTGTGAGGTGGCTCCATAAAGTTGAGGCAATCCTAGAAGAGGGTGACATCATAAGACTGTCATGCAGATGGGGCAGAAAATCCTTCAGTGAAGGGGGATCTGGATGACACACTATAGTGTCTGCCATGATACAGTTAAAATACACCACAAAAGCTGGCAGATCAGCAGGGATAAAAATTGAGTTAAAGAATTTAAAGTTCTTTGCACTTTCCTGGATGAATTAGAAGCACCACTTTAATTATACACCACTTTAATTATATACTACATTTTGAAAAAGGTAAAACTATGGAGACAGTAAAAAATCAGTGATTTCCAGAGGATGAAGGATGATGGAAGGGATGCATACACAGAGCACAGAGGATTTTTTAAAGCAGTGGAAATACTCTGAATGATACTATGATAGTGGATATATATCATTATATGTTCAAACTTATAGAGTGTACAACACCAAGTGTGACCTATAAGATAAGCTATGAACTTTAGGTGATTGTGATGTGTCAATGTGAGTTTGTCAGTCGTAGTAAATATATCATTTTGGTGGGGGATTTTTGATAATGTTGGTACAGAGAGCAAGGGTATATGGGAAATCTCTCTATTTTTCTCTCAATTTTGCTGTGACCTAAAAATGCTCTAAAAGTTGTCTTGAAAGAAAGTGCTGCTTTATATTATACTCTTATTTGTGATTGTATGATGTATATTGCCATTTCTAGGATAATACCAAACAACAGTGCAACAGTGAATATTTACAGAGTTAAGAGTGGGAAGGTTGGAGATTAATAAAAATCAATTCAAAGGAAGGCAAAAAATGGAATGATAAGTACACAGAGTATGTATAGCAAGTGATTAAAATGTTACATTTAAACCAAATATATCATTATTTACTTTTCATTTTATAATTTTGTTACATTAAATTTGATAAGCTGAAATGAAAGAAGAAATAGATAAATCCATAATCATAGTGGGAGATTCTATTACACTGATAGAAAAATCAGAAAGAAATTGATTATAAAATATTTGAACAAAAAATTAACAAGATCAAAATAGCTGGTATATACAAATCATTGCATTCAAAAATGGCAGAAACTCATAAGTAACATATTTTTCAAGCAAACGTAGAATATTTATGACTGGTTACCAAATATTAAATCTTATTATCTCAATAAATCTCAAAGTATTATTATTATCCAGTTCATGTTCTTTGACTACACTGCAAATAATTTAAAATTTGAAAAGAAATCACTGAGCTTAAATATTAAGAAAGCTACTTCTGATACCCTATGGATCAAAAAGAAATTATGAATGACACTAGAAAAAGAAAATTATTAATATACCTGAAGAAACCAAAACTGAAAAAGACACATGTGACCAATGTTCAGTGAAGCACTATTTACAATAACCAAGACATGGAAGCAACCTAGATGATGACTGACAGATGAGTGGGTAAAGAAGCTGTGGTACATTTATACAATGGAATAATAATCAACCATAAAAAGGAACATATTTGAGTCATTTCTAATGAGGTGGATGAACCTAGAGCCTATTATACAGAGTGAAATAAGTCAGAAAGAGAAAAACAAATATCATATAAAACTCATGTATATGGACTCTAGAAGGATGGTACTGATGAACCTGTTTGCAGAGCAGCAGTGGAGACACAGACACAGGGAACAGACTTGCGGACAAGGGTGGGGAAGAAGAGGGAAAGGGGGAGATAAATGGAGAGAGCATCATGGAAGCATATGCAGTAACACATGTAAATAGACAGCCAGTGGGAATTTGCTGTATGACTCAGGGAACTCACAATAGGGCTCTGCAATAATCTAGAGGGGTGGGACTGGGTGGGAGGTGAGAGGGAGATTTCAGAGGGAGGGGACATATGTACACCTATGGTTGTTCATGGTGGTGTATGCCAGAAATAAAACCAATATTATAAACCAATCATCAAGCAATTAAAAATAGATATTAAAAAAGAAAATTATTAGCCTTACATCATATATTAGGAAAGCTGATTAAAATCAATGATACAAACATAGGCAGTTAGCAAAATAATTAAACCTAAAGAGAATATTTAAAAAAAAATAAACAATAGAACTTAATGAAACAGCTTCTGTTTAAGTTTTCACCTCTCTGCTGAAACTGTTTCTTTTTTCACTTATTTTATCCATCTTCTCCTATAAATTATTTAACATAAAAAATTTTAATAGTTGCTTTTAAGTTATTGGAGTGTCTGGGTTATCTGTAGGTCTGCTTCTGTTGGCTACTTTTCCTCTTGTTTATGGGTCACATGTTCATGTTTTTAAAAAATTCTCATTTTTTTATTATGTTCTACTCAGTTTATGAAGAAGAGAAGAGATTGAGTACTAATATATTTTTATTAAGATTTGTTTTACCTTTCCAAGATACTGCAAACAAGCCTTTTTCTTTGTCTGGTGGCTAGAATGGTGATTGATTATCAGATTCCTCCAAAAATCAAATTGAGGTGAGGCTGACCTGTCATTAAGCTGTTTGTCCCTCTTAGCCCTATTGTCATTTCCCACACCGTTGATGCTGAGGGTGTGGGAAGTACTTTTTCATTGTTGGTATTTGAGCCGGGAGGGTATCAGGTCAAAGTTTCAGTTAGTCGGTTTTCATCCCTAGCAGGATTCATGGATACAAGCATCATGCAAATGTGGAGACTCCACAGGTTCTCTCAGCTCTCAGGACTCCATCCACTGGGGCTTTCTTAGAAAACTATCTGGGGGCCTGATGAAGAGAAGAAAGTCGGGGATGAAAATGTCCTTTCACGTGTGTGACTTTGCAAACTGCAATCCATTCTGTTAGCTCGCCGCATTCTCATTTGGTTCCTCCTGTCTCTCAAAGTATTTCCATTGATGGTAAATCTGTTCCCTTGACCTCTGGCATTGAGGTTGGCTGCTCAAGCCTAGTTATGAGAACTGTTGCTGCTCTTTGCTTATCTAACAGCGGCACTTTCTCCCTAGGGTTTAGCTCGTCACTGCTCTTTGATAGCTTCATAAAAAACACTATTTTGACTGTGTTTGTTACCCTTCTTGTACCATGGTAGTAAATGTCTTTCACATTATATATATTTTCTTTTTTTTTTTTTGGTAATTAATTTATTTTTTATTGGAGGCAAATTATTTTACAATATTATATTGGTTGGTTTTGCCATACATTGATATGAATTTGCCCCAGGTTTACATAAGTTCCCCCTCCTGAACCCCCCTCACACCTCCCTCCTCCCTTTATCCTCCCTCTGGGTCATCCCCGCATGCCAGCCCCGAGCATCCTATAACATGCATTGACCCTGAACTAGTGATTCGTTTCACATATGACAACATACGTGTTTCAATGCCATTCTCCCAAATCATATATATATATTTTCTAATCAAAAATAAATCTACCTGAGCAATTTAAAAATTTATTTTAAAAGTAAATGAATCTGCTAGAAGGCAAAAAAAATTTCACATAAATATAGATTTACAAAATTGTATCCATTTAACAAATCTACATCACTAACAAAGCAAAAATGTATGTGATTCACCCAAATTCAATCTTTTATACATAGGCTTCATTTGGGTGAAAAAATATTCGTTAATTATGAATTAATATCTTTTGTTGATTATCTGGAGACCATGGATAACTAGATAAAAAGTAGGCTTCCAGGTACATTGTGACCACTGTGTTAGTTTATTTTGTAGTATTCAATTTACCTGTAAACCCGCAGTAAGAAAATCTGTTAAAAAGACTTTATGCGTTTTTTCCTTCTGTAGTGATAGTATCAGAACATAAGGGAATTGTATAGTAAGAAGTAAATAAGGACTATATTAAGGTTTTTTGGTTTAAGAATACATAAAATACCTAAATCTAAAACAGATAAAGAAAACTTTTGTATCACTTCTGTCAGCACTTTTTATTTCCTTCAAGAACATTTCCTTTGCTTCACAACTTGGCTGTTTGGTGCAAGAGGCCTACCTTCTGGCCTCTCTAAGTGACCTCACTAAGTTTAATCATTTCTAGCTTTTATTTTAAGTGAGAGATGTTCAACTCTTCCTTTCTCTTGAACACTTACAGGCGATTGTAGGGTTAGTAATTGGCTTAATTTCAATATTGTCATGTCTCAGGGACTAGGGAGGCCAAAGCAAAGGGAGTTAGATGGGGAAATGGCGGGTGGATGAAGCCGTCAGAACACACATAACATTTATTGATTAAGTTCTCAGTCTTAAATGGACATATTCTGTGGTGGCCCAAAACTATTTTAATAGTAACATCAAAGACTGCTGACCACAGATCACCATGATTAATATAATAATAATGGAAAAAATTGAAGTACTGAGATAATTACCAAAATGTGACATAGAGACATGAAGTAAGAAAATGCTGTTGGAAAAATGGCACTGCTAGACTTGCTCCCTGTAGGAATGCCTCAAAACTTCAGTTGTAAAAAATGTAAGATCCATAAACTGCAATAAAGCGAAGTACAATAAAATAAGGTATGACTATATTCCTTTTTGTATTGTCCCGTAGGCCTTGGATATTTTGCTTCATTTTTTTTTCCATTTGATTTTCACTTTATTGTCGACACATCTTCAAGCTCATTAATTCTTTCAGCAGCCTTTGATTAGCCCATTGAAGATATACTTCAAGTCTATTACAAAGTTTTTGATTTCTATACTAGTTTCCATAATTCCCTGCTGCTGCTGCTGCTAAGTCACTTCAGTTGTGTCCGACTCTGTGCGATCCCATAGACAGCAGCCCACCAGGCTCCCCCATCCCTGGGATTCTCTAGGCAAGAACACTGGAGTGGGTTGCCATTTCCTTCTCCAATGCATGAAAGTGAAAAGTGAAAGTGAAGTCGGTCAGTTGTGTCCAACTCCTAGCGACCCCATGGATTACAGCCTACCAGGCTCCTCCATCCATGGGATTTTCCAGGCAAGAGTACTGGAGTGTGGTGCCATTGCCTTCTCCACCATAATTCCCTACCAAAAGCTATACTACTGAGAGTATCAAATGAGGAATTCTCAAGAGCAACAAATTAAATGATTTTACTCTAATGAAGCCATCAAGTACACCCTTTCTAAATAGTTCATATTCTGGTTGAGAAAACTTAACAGTACTCTTTATGAACATAAGTTAATAGACACAACAGGAAAAATGAAACCTCATTTATTCTTAACTAAGCACAACAGAAAAGACTTTCTTTTTCTGCTCTCACACATTAGGCCATCAACTAATTTCTCTTTAAAGTCCAGGACACAGCATGGAAAAGACCTGATAATTGCAAGCAAACCCAGATTGCAATAAGATGACCACTTCCCACTGAGGACTTTAAGTGTTCATGGGACCCTGCTGTGTTGAATGTAGCTTCAGTGCCCTGTCAGGAGAATGCTCTTTTTGTTCCATACTAATTTTAGATCACTGATCTGTGGGGTCTCTCTACTATTTTGAATAAAACAAAATATTAACCTATAAATTCAGATCTCTTGAAATTCACACAAATATCCTATTAGGAAAAAAAAAGCTCTTTTTCTTGTCATCTTCGAATTAGTAGCAAAGGATTTCCCAAACCTTTACAAAATGCATTTCTAATTAATAGCCTGCTACCCTGACTTGTTTTGAACAGCTCCAGTAATGGAGAGCTTTATTTTTTTCCAACCAGCATATTCCATGTGGACAGCTATTGTAATATTGGATCCAGATTGTTTTGTTTCCTCATTATCCTTTTTTCATTTTATTTTCCTCCTGGTGTCTTATATGGCAACTTTAAGAAAATGGCACTTGCTATGTCCAACACCCATTCACTCAATGGATCTTTTTTTGTAAAATAAACATCCCAAGTTCCCTTAATGATACCTTATACCATATGGCTTCCTTTACCCCATCCTGTTCCCTCTGGAGGTGCAGTAATCAGAAAAGGACCAAGAAATGAAAGAGATCAGTGGGTGAACTCTAGATTACATTTGCAATACTCTGCCACTTCTTTTTGTTTGTAAGCTACTCAAAGACTGATCACTCTCTTGGCTAAGTAATATCCAGTGCAGACTGTCAGGAAGGTTACAACAGGAAGATAAGACTATCTGTGATATCTTACTTCTTTTAACCTTCCTATTTGAGGGTCCCCATTACTTTCTTATCTAGTGAGAAACATTTTGGGGCTTCCCTGGTGGCTCAGACAGTAAAGAGTCCACCTGCAATATGGGAGACCTAGGTTCGATCCCTGGGTTGGGAAAATCCCTTGGAGGAGGACATGGAAACCCACTCCAGTATTCTTGCCTGGGGAATTTCCATGGACAGAGAAGCCTGGTGGGTTATAGTCCATTGGTTCGCAAAGAGGCAGACAGGAGTGAGCGACTAAGCACAAGCACATTACTTTCTTAGAGCATGATCTTTCTTATGTGTATATGGATGTTCCCTGTCATCAAAACTTCTTTTCTTTGCCTTATCTCTGCAGGAATCTGGTCTCTGTAGAAAGAGTTAATTAGAAGAGCTTAATTTCAGATTTAGCTGGTGATGTTTTTCCACCAGCATCAGCTACAGAGTTGTACACGATAAAATAAATGTCAACCCATCTGAAATGCACATATACCCAAAAAGCACTTCAAGGATGGCTAAAGATGACATATTCTGTATTTAGAAACACACAGGTCTGAGTTGCCTCTATTTAGGACTGGTATATTGAAAGAGTATAAGGCTACTCAAAGTGCAGTCCCTGAAACAGACATATCAACAGCATCTGAGAACGTAATAGAAATGAAGGCTTGAGGCACCTCCCCAGGCTTACTGAATTAGAATCCCTGAGGCTAGATTCCAGAATTCTCTGTAGGAAATTTTTATGCAGAATAAAATTTGAGAAACAGGTTTCTTAACCACAGCCACTCTCCTAATCTATTCATTCCAGGCGACTCTGTCTTCCTGTTGACATGACATTAAGTGTGGTACCATGGAAGAAGAGTATATGATATCCAGCACTGGGTGTCTGTCATATTCAAGATTCTCAATGATCTGATTCACTACCCTTACTTTCAGCTTTCTCTTAAAGAATCTCTCTTAGGCACATGCCTGAACTATCATTTTGCCAGTGATACTCACCTTCATCGGTCAGAATTATATATCCATCTTTCAAAATAAAACCTAAAACCCTGCTACCTCCTTGTCACTTTCCTGACAAACCTAGATACCGAACCTAGGAAAAAAATTCTTCTTCTAAACCCTCTTATTATGTCATTCACAACTCTCATACTCACTGACACATTCTTCTTGTGTAATTCAGTGTTCCTAAAAAACAGAAACTGAAACCAAATTTTATATGCTGATAATTAATTAATATAATCACACAGAAGAAAGAGGAAAAGAGAGGAAGCTCCGAGGGGGGAAGAAATTAAATTCAAGAAGATTACTTCCTATGTTGCTTGGTATCAAGTGCATCTAATTGGTTATTCTTGAGGAATCATCCTCCTAGCATCCACATGAAGAATTGCATCTCAGGATTCTCTATCTGGGGTGAAACAGCTATAGAAATGCAAGATTAACAGGGGCTTAAAAATACCTGCTTAATGAATTGCATGTAATTAATAAATTAGTCTCTCTACACCAGAAATTTACAGTCTGATAATCTCCCCGTTGTCATTTCTTCTCCTTAAAATTCTTATGTCTGCCGACTAGATGTCTGTGTCCAGTGCTGTTTTGTTGTCCATGTGTTAATTTCTATAAAAACTCATAAAATAGAGTCCACGGTCTTTAATCTATTTGGCAGATAAGAAATATGACCTCCTGCTAGGGCACTGAGTATCTAATACTTTTTTGTATGTGCACATTTTGGGGAACACTAGAATGTTTTCTATTCCAAATTTGTTTGAAAATACCTGTAGTGAAAATGATTGCATTTGCTTTACGTTTGGCACCTGAACTAAAACTTGCTTTGCAAGATAAATTTTTACCTTGCTCCTGGCAAACATGTAAAACAAATCACTTTCTGTTTGTAAGAAATAAAAACAGAATTTGTACTTGATTCTTTGGGGAATGGAAGCTAGAAGCAATGCTGAAAGAATGATTTCTTCATAGCACAGGTACATTTCTAAAGTAAAAGTTTTGGGGGCTGAAAAGAATGCCATCTCTTTGTGTTGCCTGCAACAATGTTCTAATACGGAAGGAAGTGTTCCAGATAGATCAGCTTTTGGCAAATCTCTTTCAGTACTTTTAAATGAATCAGTATAAATTGAGATTTAAGTGCTTATCATGTAAATATCCTGAAGTAGTTGTATTCTAAGTAGAGTAAATTTTTGCAATAGAAAAAATTGTAACCAAGAGTTATGGAAATTGAAACAATCATGAAAAGGTTTGCTCAGTTTAGCAATAGCTCAATTCAATAATTGCTGAATGCACACTACGGAGAAGGCAATGGCACCCCACTCCAGTACTCTTGCCTGGAAAATCCCATGGATGGAGGAGCCTGGTGGGCTGCAGTCCATGGGGTCGCGAAGAGTTGGACACAACTGAGCGACTTCACTTTCACTTTTCACTTTCCTGCATTGGAGAAGGAACTGGCAACCCACTCCAGTGTTCTTGCCTGGAGAATCCCAGGGATGGCTGAGCCTGGTGGGCTACCATCTATGGCGTCACAGAGTTGGACATGACTGAAGTGACTTAGCAGCAGCAGCAGCACACTTATTAAATACTCTATTTTTCTAAAGAAAATATATCCCTTCCATGCCTTGGAGAAGGAAATAGCAACCCACTCCAGTATTCTTGCCTGGAAAATCCCATGGACAAAGGTGCCTGGAGGGATACAGTTTGTGGGGTCGCAAAGAGTTGGATATGACTGAGAAAATGAGCACAGGTATGACATTCTTAACCTAGGTGCTTATTATGAAATCTGTAGTATATATATTAACATCAATTAAAACCAGAGAAGAGTAATACCAAATATTAGTTTGGTCAAAAAAAAAAGTTGATTTAATATTTTCTGTAAGATGGTATGAAAAAAGCGAAACAAACTTTTGGCCAACCCATACATGGAGCAGGGCTTCCCTAGTAGCTCAGTTGGTAAAGAATCTGCCTGCAATGCAGGAGACACAGGTTCAATCCCTGGGTCAGGAAGATCCCCTGGAGAAGGAAATAGCAACTCACTCCAGGACTCTTGCCTGGAGAATTCCATGGACAGAGGAGCCTGGGGGGCTATCATTCATGGGATCCCAAAGAGCCAGACACGACAGTGCGACTTTCTGTTTTTGAGAAGCAGCTATGAGGCAGAATGGTTTGATTTTTCACACATTATGTTAAAGTTCCTATAGGTTAGATACTGTCCTGCCCCTGACTGTGTTTGTGTACCCAATACCAAAGGTAATGTAACTCTTGGTGGCCTAGGAGCAAAGATGGAAAACTTAGCATCTGCCCGTTGGAGGAAAGCAAGGGCTCTTCTTCTTCTGCCTGGAAAAATCTAGTCACTCTTTGTTTTTAATATACGTGATTGAGTGATTTAGATGGAAAGTGGAGGAAAGATGGATATTATGGGAAGATTCTGTGAGAGAGGAGAGAAAAGAAATCTCTAAAAGATGAGTTTTTTCTTAAAGATATATTGTGTTATTGAAAAGCTTGTATAGAATTTTTCTGTACCTAGTCTTCTAAAACACAGTGCTTGAAAGAACATGAGGTCAGGTTTTAAAATGTGCATCCATGCAAGCAATGTCTCTAAAGATATTTGTTACTGAACTATCCATCACAAGAATCATCTGTAAACTGAATGATAAGTGTGGTTTCCAAAGGCAAATTTTGAAGAGATTTAGAGAAAAAGAAGGGACCTACCTTTAAGAAAATGGGTAATCAGTTTAAAACTTAGCCACCACATTATTCATAATCTAAGATTTCAGAGCCTTGAAGGAATATTTGTCTGAGGGAGTTTAAATCTCAAAGCTATTAATAAAATCTTAATTATTAACTGAATTTACATTTTATTAGGAAGATGCTGTAGAGATAATCAATTTTCAATCCTTTTGTGCATAACCTTTGACTTAGAAATGCCCCTGAAATTATTTGCAGATGTTTCAAATACAAAACAATTATAACTTAATAATCATTAATGTGATCATTTTGAATCTATGTATTAGATGTGAGAAAGATTAAAGTGAAAGTTGCTCAGTTGTATGGACTCTTTGCTACCCCATGGACTGTAGCCTGCCAGGCTCCTCTGTCCATGGAATTCTCCAGGCAAGAATACTGGAAGGGTAATTTTTCCCTTCTCCAGGGGATCTTCCCAACCCAGGGATTGAACCTAGGTCTCTCGTATTGCAGGTAGATTATTTACTGGCTGAGCCATGAGGGAAGCCTGGTGGTGAATCATTTTGCCAACCACTAGACCATTCAGATATGACCTAAATCATATCCCTTATGATTATACAGTGGAAGTGAGAAATAGATTTAAGGGACTAGATCTGATAGATAGAGTGCCTGATGAACTCTGGACGGAAATTCGTGATATTGTACAGGAGATAGGGACCAAGACCATCCCCATGGAAAAGAAATGCAAAAAGGCAAAATGGCTGTCTGAGGAGGCCTTACAAATAGCTGTGAAAAGAAGAGAAGCGAAAAGCAAAGGAGGAAAGGAAAGATATAAGTATCTGAATGCAGAGTTCCAAAGAATAGCAAGGAGAGATAAGAAAGCCTTCCTCAGCGATCAATGAAAAAGAAATAGACGAAAACAACAGAATAGGAAAAACAAGAGATCTTTTCAAGAAAATTAAAGATTCCAAGGGGACATTTCATGCAAAGATGGGCTCGATAAAGGACAGAAATGGTATGGAGCTAACAGAAGCAGAAGATATTAAGAAGAGGTGGCAAGAATACACAGAAGAACTGTACAAAAAAGATCTTCACGACCAAGATAGTCACGATAACGTGATCACTGACCTAGAGCCAGACATCTTGGAATGTGAAGACAAGTGGGCCTTAGAAAGCATCACTACGAACAAAGATAGTGGAGGTGATGGAATTCCAGTTGAGCTATTTCAAATCTTGAAAAATGATGCTGTGAAAGTGCTGCACTCAATATGCCAACAAATTTGAAAAACTCAGCAGTGACCACAGGACTGGAAAAGGTCAGTATTCATTCCAATCCCAAAGAAAGGCAATGCCAAAGAATGCTCAAACTACTGCACAATTGCACTCATCTCACACGCTAGCAAAGTCATGCTCAAAATTCTCCAAGCCAGGCTTCAGCAATATGTGAACTGTTAACTCCCAGATGTTCAAGCAGGTTTTAGAAAAGGCAGAGACACCAGAGATCAAATTGCCAACATCCACTAGATCATGGAGAAAACAAGAGAGTTCCAGAAAAACATCTATTTCTGCTTCATTGACTATGCCAAAGCCTTTGACTGTGTGGATCACAGTAAACTCAGTAAACTGTGGAAAATTCTGAAAGAGATGGGAATACCAGACTACCTGACCTGCTTCTTGAGGAACCTGTATACAGGTCAGGAAGCAACAGTCAGAACTGTAGTGGAACAACAGAATGGTTCCAAATAGGAAAAGGAGTACATCAAGGTTGTATATTGTCACCCTGTTTATTTATTTTTTTATTGGAGGCTAATTATTTCACAATATTATATTGGTTGGTTTTGCCATACATTGACATGAATCTGCCCTGGGTGTACAGGAGTTCCCCCTCCCGAACCCCCCTCCCACTTTCCTCCTCCCCTTATTCTCCCTCTGGGTCATCCCCACATACCAGCCCCGAGCATCCTGTAACATGCTTCAACCCTGAGCTGGCGATTCATTTTACATATGATAATATACATGTTTCAATACCATTCTCCCAAACCATCCCACCCTCACCCTCTCCCACAGAGTCCCAAAGACTGTTCTATATATCTGTGTCTCTTTTGCTGTCTTGTATACAGGGTTATAATTTCCATCTTTCTAAATTCCATATATATGCGTTAGTATACTGTATTGGTGTTTTTCTTTCTGGCTTACTTCACTCTTTATAATAGGCTCTAGTTACATCCACCTCATTAGAACTGGTTCAAATGCATTCTTTTTAATGGCTGAGTAATACTCCATTGTGTATATGTACCAAAGCTTTCTTATCCATTTGTCTGCCGATGGACATCTAGGTTGCTTCCATGTCCTGGCTATTATAAACAGTGCTGCAATGAACTTTGGAGTATATGTGTCTCTTTCAATTCTGGTTTCCTCGGTGTGTATGCCCAGGAGTGCGATTGCTGGATCATATGGAAGTTCTATTTCCAGTTTTTTGAGGAATCTCCACACTGTTCTCCATAGTGGCTGTACTTGTTTGCATTCCCACCAACAGTGTAAGAGGGTTCCCTTCTCTCCACACCCTTTCCAGCATTTATTGCTTGTAGACTTTTGGATAGCAGCCATTCTGACTGGTATGAAATGGTATCTCATTGTGGTTTTGATTTGCATTTCTCTGATTATGAGGGATGTTGAGCATCTTTTCATGTGTTCGTTAGCCATCTTTATGTCTTATTTATACTTTGGCCACCTCATGCGACGAGTTGACTCACTGGAAAAGACCCTGATGCTAGGAAAGGTTGAGGGCGGGAGGAGAAGGGGACGACAGAATGAGATGGCTGGATGGCATCACCGACTCTGTGGACATGAGTCTGAGTGAACTCCGGGAGTTGGTGATGGACAGGGAGGCCTGGCGTGCTGATTCATGGGGTCGTGGAGAGTTGGACACTACTGAGCAACTGAACTGAACTGAACTGAACTGAACTTATATGCAGAGTACATCATGAGGAACGCTGGGCTGGAAGATGCACAAGCTGGAATCAAGATTGCTGGGAAAAATATCAATAACCTCAGATATGCAGATGACACCACCCTTATGGCAGAAAGTGAAGAGGAACTAAAAAGCCTCTTGAGGAAAGTGAAAGAGGAGAGTGTAAAAGTTGGCTTGAAGCTCAGCATTCAGAAAACAAAGATCATGGCATTTGGTCCCATCACTTCATGTGAAATAGATGGGGAAACAGTGGAAACAGTGTCAGACTTTGTTTTGGGGGGCTCCAAAATCACTGCGGATGCTGATTGCAGCCATGGAATTAAAAGATGCTTACTCCTTGGAAGGAAAGTTATGACCAAGCTAGATAGTATATTAAAAAGCAGAGACATTACTTTGCCAACCGAGGTCCATCTAGTCAAGGCTATTATTTTTCCAGTGGTCATGTATGAATGTGAGATTTGGACTGTGAAGAAAGCTGATCACTGAAGAATTGATGCTTTTGAGCTGTGGTGCTGGAGAAGACTCTTGAGAGTCCCTTGTACTGCAAGGAGATCCAACCAGTCCATTCTAAAGGAGATCAGTTCTGGGTGTTCATTGGAAGGACTGATGCTGAAGCTGAAACTGCAATACTTTGGCCACCTCATGCGACGAGTTGACTCACTGGAAAAGACTCTGATGCTGGGAGGGATTGGGGGTGGGAGGAGAAGGGAACAACAGAAAATGAGATGGCTGGATAGCATCACCGACTCGATGGACATGAGTTTGAGTGAACTCCGGGAGTTGGTGATGGACAGGGAGGCCTGGTGTGCTGTGATTCACGGGGTCGCAAAGAGTCGGACACGACTGAGCGACTGAACTGAACTGAACTGAAGACAGAATGAAGCTGTGAGTTTTTTTATCAGATATAATTAAGTGGAAAAGCTCAACTTCATTCATGGATTGCTTACCTTCTATTCCTTAACCAAATATAATATAAATTAATTTGCCCTTTTGTCACTAAATCTAGGTCATACTACTTGTTTGTGTATTAAGTGGGGATAGTTATAATTATTAACAGTGTGCTTTAAAAAAAAAAGTCAATTGCTGAACTTAACATCCTAAGGGACAGTGTTTAATACCTCAGAGCCAAGTTTTATGATGTACTTAAAAATGATAACACCTATTCTCGGGTGCTAAGTTAAACACAACATATGTAAAGCACTTAGCATAGTATCTAGTGAATGAGACACATGTCATAGGGGACAGTTTTGTTATGAATATTTTTGCAAATATTGCTAGGCACTTAAAGTTAAATAATCTGAAAAAAACTTCAATTTACAGTGCTGAGATATAGTTTAAACCGACATCCTTAAGAGAGAACACTTCTTTCCATTTGCAGTTTAACATCGGTTTAGGTTTGCTCAAAATGAATGACATATTATACCTCTCCAAACAGCAAAAACACTTGTAAAAACAAAACTATAATAGGTTAACTTGGACCAGTTTTCTAATTCCCATGAGAACTTTTATTCTGTTTTTATTTCCCATAATCATATGGTCCTCGAAAGAACAGTTTGAGTGTTAACCAAATTAATGATACACATAAAAATTGTTAATTTGATGATGCACTGATTTTATTATTAATGGTTGTTAATAAAATACCCTCCAATGAATAGTAACTCATAACCCATAATTTTATTAAAATAATGATTTCAAATCATGTGGTACCCTCTAACTCAGTGAAATAGTTTTGTAAGGTTTGCATTTCATATACATTTGGATGTGCAGCAAAGTGTTGATTCATTGCTTATAGCCAATCATATTAATAAATGTCAAAGAAAAAATGAAACTACTTTTCTCATATTTTTACTCCATTTCCCATAAGAATAAGGATGGTCTTCATATTAAAAAGTGGAAAATAGCATTAACAAGAAAGAACGGAAGTCCTTAAGGATATTAAAAAGCAGTCTGTTGGACTAAATGTAATCTCTGATAGGACAAATGGTGTCTTGGTAAATTATTGAAGTCTGGGGGAAATTCACACATGAGATAGCTGAACCATTGCTGAGAATCTCTAAGGAAACTATAGGACAAGAAAATTATCATAAATCTTGAAGATGACCAAATATAAAGGCAATTTTTCACCATGAAATTGAACACTTTTTTTTTTTTTTTTTCTACAAACTTGTCCTCAGAAGAGAGTTTTTGAGTTCTGGAAAGAGAAAGTTGCATAGATTCATTAAAGAAAAGTAACTCCATTGACTGTAACCTGCCAGGCTCCTCTGTCCATGGAATTTTCTAGGCAATACTGGAGTGGGTTCCCATTTCTTTCTCTAGGGTATCTCCTGGAGTCGGGAATTGAACTCACATCTCTTGGGTCTCCTGCATTGACAGGTGGATTCTTCAACACTGCACCACCTGGGAAGCCCTATTGTTTCTATATTATCACTAAACTTTAGTATGGAATTATAAAACTTCTGCCATAACTTTCTAAACATTGAGAAATAATCTTACTAATAATGCAGTTTGGAATATTTACATAGATTTAGGCAGTACTGATAATTTATATAGATTTAACTCCAATACTTTGGCCACCTCATGCTACGAGTTGACTCAATGGAAAAGAGTCTGATGCTGGGAGGGATTGGGGGTGGGAGGAGACGGGGACGACAGAGAATGAGATGGCTGGATGGCATCACCGACTCGATGGACATGAGTTTGAGTGAACTCCAGGAGTTGGTGTTGGACAGGGAGGCCTGGCGTGCTGTGATTCATGGGGTTGCAAAGAGTTGGACACGACTGAGCGACTGAACTGAAACAATACTAATTTAAGCAGTACGAAGGAAACGGCAACCCACTCCAGTACTCTTGCCTGGAGAATCCCACGGACCACGGACGGAGGAGCCTGGTAGGCTACAGTCCATGGGGTCGCAAAGAGTCGGACATGACTGAGCGACTTCACTTTCACTTTTCAATAGCAGTACTAATACAATAATAATAAAATGATGATTAATGAATCTTGATCTACCTAAAATGGAGGACTTCCATATACAAATCTATTTCATTTAGTAGTTTATTTTAAAATTTTTCTAACAAGGTAATATGCAAATGTTAAAACTTTATCATATTACAAGCATGTTAAAAGCAATAGTCCTTATCCTACCTTTCCCCACCTCGGTCACAAACACCAGAAGCAATCATTTGTGATTTCCATGCTCAGATAAACTTAGTTATCTCCATTTTCTCTAAATGATATATTCACATTAATATTTCTCAATTTATCAACAGTAGGTGTAATTTATTGCTTGTTATACCATGCCTTTAAAGAGATAGCCTACTTAAAATCTGCTTCATTTTTACCTCTTCTCAATAAATTAATAGTACTACTTTTTTTTGGTAATGACTAGATATTATATTTATTTAATTCATTTTTAATTGAAGCATAGTTGCTATACAATATTGTATCTTATGTATGTACAATACAGTGATTCACAGTTTTAAAGGTTATACTCATTTATAGTTATTATAAAATATTGACTATATTCCTGTGCTATACAATATATCCTTGTAGCTTATTTTACAGCTACAAGTTTGTAGCTCTTACTCCCCTACCTCTATTTTGCCTTTCCCTCCTTCCCTCTCCCCACTGGAAACTACTAGTTTGTTCTCTACATCTGCGAGTCTTCTTTTTTTTTGTTATATTCACTGGTTTGTTGAATTCTTTAGA
Source organism: Moschus berezovskii (assembly GCF_049115385.1). Classification (NCBI taxonomy): domain Eukaryota; kingdom Metazoa; phylum Chordata; class Mammalia; order Artiodactyla; family Moschidae; genus Moschus; species Moschus berezovskii. Next base: position 43,105,080 of record NC_142469.1, read on the forward strand.
TTTCACATATAAGTGATATCATACAGTGTTTGTCTTTCTTTCACGTATTTCACTTAACATAATGCCCTCCAAGTCCATACATGTTGCTGCAAATGGCAAAATTTTGTTCATTTTATGACTGAGTAGTATTCCATTGCGTGTACATCTTCTTTTCACATTCATCTGTTGATGAACATTTAGGTTTCTTTTATACCTTGGCAATTACAAAGAATGCTGCTATGACCACTGAGGTGCATGTATCTTTTTGAATCAGTGTTTTTGTTTTCAGACATATACTCAGGATACCCAGGAGTGGAACTGCTGGATCATTTAGTAGTTCTATTTTTCTTTTCCTGAGAAAACTCCATATTGTTTCCCACAGTTTACATTCCACTTTACATACCTCAGTTTACATTCCTGGCAACAATGTATAAGAGTACCCTTTTCTCCACATCTTCACCAACATTTGTAATTTGGGTTCTTTTTGATTATAGCTATTCTGACAGGTGTGAGGTGATATCTCATTGTGATTTTCATTTGCATTCCCCTGATGATTAGCAATGTGGAACATCTTTTCATGTGCCTGTTGGCCATCTGCATTTCCTCTTTGGAAAACTGTCCATTCAGTTCCTCTGCCCATTTTTAAATCGGGCTGTTTTGTTTTTCTAATGTTGAGCTGCATGAGCTGTTTACACACGTTGGCTATTAATCCCTCATCAGTCATATCATTTGCAAATATTTTCTCCCATTCGGTAGACTGTCTTTTCACTTGGTTGATGGTTTCTTTTTCTGTGCAAAAACTTTAAAGTTTCATTAGGCCCCATTTGTTTAATTGCTTTTGTTTCCTTTGTGTTAGGAGATGGATTCAGAAAAATAATGCTGTGATTTATGTCAAAGAGTGTTCTGCCTATGTTTTCCTCTAGAAGTTTTACAGCATGAAGTCTTAGATTTAGGTCTTTAATCCACTTTGAGTTTATTTTTTCACATGATGTTAAGGAATGTTCTAATTTTATTCTTTTACATGTAGCTGTCCAGTTTTCCTAGAACTACTTATCGAAAAGACTGTCTTTTCTCTATTGCATATTCTTGTCTCCTTTGTCCTAGATTAATTGACCATAACTGCATGCATTTAATTCTGGGCTATCTATCCTGTTCCATTGATCTATGTGACTGCTTTTGTGCCAGTACCATACTGTTTTGATTAGTGTAGCTTTGTAGTAAGATATGAAGTTAGGGAGCCTAATTCCTATATATCTGTTCTTTCTGAAGATTGTTTTAGCTATTTAGACTCTTTTGTGTTTCCATACAAATTTAAGTTATTGGTTCTGGTTCTGTGAAAAATGCCACTGGCATTTTCATAGGGATTGCATTGAACCTTTACATCACCTTGATTAATATGATCATTTTAATAATATTGATTCTTCCAGTCCAAGAAGAGGGCATACTTTTCCATCTATGTCTTCTTCAGTTTCTTTCATCAGTGTCTTATAATTTTGTGAACACAAGTCTTTTACCTCCTTAGATAGGTTTATTCCTAGGTATTTTATTCTTTTGATATGACAGCAAATGGGATTGTTTTCTTAATTTCTCTTTCAGATTGTTGTTCAGTCATTAAGTCATGCCCAACTCTTTGAGACTCCATGAACTGCAGCATGCCAGACTTCCCTGTTCTTTACTATCTCCCTGAGTATGCTCAAACTCATATCCATTGAGTCAGTGATGCCATCTCATCCTATGTCACCCTCTTCTCCTCTTGGGCTCAATCTTTCCCAATATCAGGGTCTTTTCCAATGAGTCAGCTGTTTGCATCAGGTGACCAAAGTATTGGAGTTTCAGCTTCAGTATCAGTCCTTCTAATCGATATGCAGGATTGATTTCCTTTAGAATTGACTGGTTTGATCTCTTTGTCATCCAGAAGATTCTAAAGGGTCTGTTCCAGCACCACAGTTCAAAACCATCAGTTCTCTAATGCTTAGCCTTCTTTGTTATCCAACTCTCAAATCCATACATGACTACTGGAAAAACTATAGCTTTGACCATATGTACTTTGTTGACAAAGTGATGTTTTTTCATTTTAATACACTATCTAGGTTTGTCATGGTTTTACTTCTAGGGAGTGAGTGTTTTTTAATTTCATGGCTGCAGTCACCATCCACAGTGATTTTGGAGCCTAAGCAAATAAAATCTGTCACTGTTTCCACTTTTAGCCCTTCTATTTGCCATGAAGTAATGAGATCAGATGCCACGATCTTAGTTTTTTGAATGTTGAATTTTAAGCCAGCTTTTTTACTCTTTCTGATCATTCATTGTTAGAATAAATGTATATAAATGGAAGCTATTTCTCTATATTAATTTTGTATCCTTAATTTATTGATGAGCTCTAGTAGCATTTTGGTGGCATCTTTATGATATTTTACATATCTATCTATACATAGATATATATTCACAAATTTCTGGGTATAACTGTTTTTCAAACACAGTGTTTGAACCCCTTGATTACTAGATAAATATAATAATTGCTATTGGTGTTTAGTTGCTAAGTCATGTCTGACTCTTTTGCGACCCATGGACTGTATGTAGCCCATCAGGTTCCTCTGTCCATAGGATTTGCCAGGCAAGAATATTAGAGTACGTTGCTGTTTGCTTCTCCAAAGGATCTTCCTGATCCTAGAATTGAACCCACGTCTCCTGCATTGGCAGGCAGATTCTTTACTGAGCCTGCCAATATATATACAGGGAAGTCCCAAGTATAGTAATACCCATAATAATTCCTTCATCTATCATCTTTCTGTCTACTAACTTGATGAACTATACTTTGACTTTTGCATTGCCAATATTGATGACGTTTAGATTCTGTTTTAGGCTTCTTTGATAGTTCAGTTGGTAAAGAATCCACCTGCAATGCAGGAGACCCTGGTTTGATTCCTGGGTTCGGAAGATCCTCTAGAGAAGGGATGGTCTACCCATTCCAGTATTCTTAGGTTTCCATTGTGGCTCAGCTCATAAAGAATCTGCTTGCAATGCAGGAGACCTGAGTTCAATCCCTGGGTTGGGAAAATCCCCTGGAGAAGGGAAAGGCTACCCACTCCAGTATTCTGGCCTAGAGAATGCTATGGACTATATAGTCCATGGGATTGCAGAGTCAGACATGGCTGAGTGACTTTCACTTTCACTTTAGATTCTATTCTGCCATTATGACAACGCTTCCAAGCTTATCAGAAAGTTCAGCTAAAAGTGAAAAACAGATATAGTTTTTATATTAATTATATGCACTGTTTCCCTAGCATACTGCAGTAGTTTATTTCAATTAGATTTCTATTCTGCCACTCAAAAAAGCATGCTCAAATGAATTCCCCATCATGAAACTCCAGTAGGTGGTCAAATATGTCATCTATTTTAAATTTGACCATGGTTATGGTAGGCAGAATTATAAGATGACCCCAAATTCTTACTTCCTTGTGTATAGACTTTGGATAATCTTCACAGTGTAAATATCATCGATTGTAGTCCTATCATTAGACTGTATTATATGACACCATGGGCTTTAAGAAAGGAAGATGCCTACATGGGTCCTTTAAATTTTGGTATTAATTTCACATACAGAGGAGTCAGAGAAAGAAGTCAGAGACTAAAATCTGTTGACTTGGAAAGATAAACAGCTGTGCTGTGAAATGTCAATGAGAGGGGTTATCCTCCAGGAACTGAGAACAGTGCCTTGCTGACAGTTAGCAACAAAACCTTAGTCCTATGGGTAAAAGGAAACAAATCCAGCCTAAATCTTGAATGAGCTTAGAAGGGGATTCTTTCCAATGGAAGTCAGATAACAACTTAGTCTTGCAACAGTGACACTTTGATTTCAGTCTTGTATGAGACCCTAAGCAGAAAACCTAGTTACACTGTGCTAGTTTTCTGACCTATAGACTGCAAGATCATAAATGGTGAACTAAAAAACTGGTATTGTTTTAAGCAACTAAATGTGTGGAAATTTGTCATACAGTAATAGAAAACAACTACAACATTTACAACTGTGTTTGGAGAATTAAAAAATCCCTGAAGATAGGATTTTTGTTTTCCTTTACTTTTTGAGGTGATTTTAAAACATAGCCACAACTTTGATATTCTTTCTGTAAAATGTGGAATTTAATCCGTCTCCAGTTGATACAAGCTGATGTTAGTGATTTGCTTTTAATGAGCAGAATATGTATAGCATAGGTGACATTATATAACTTCCCTGACTAGCTTGAGAAAAGTGATAGATGCTCAAACTGGAACCAATCAAAACATCCTTCAGTGGGATAATGGATAAACAAATTGTTCTAGGTTTATATTATAGAATACTTCATGATCAAGAAATAAAGCTGTCCATTCATACAACAACATGGATGAAGCTTAAATGCATATTTCTAAGTAAAAGAAGCCAGTCTTATAAGACTGAATGCTGTATTATTACATGTATATGATGTACTGGAGAAGGGAAGACTACAGAGGTGGAAGACAGATCTATGTCGCCACACCATGGAGAAGGGAGAGGGTTGACTAGAACTAGATGAAGCACACAAGATATTTTACAGCTGAGAAACTATAGGACACCATTTGACAAAACTTCTGTCAAACCCCATAGAACCTTACAACATAAACAGTAAACTTTAATATATGTAAATTTTTAAAAAGGCACAGGATCTCAAGATGGAATGTAGAACGTGACAAAAGAATCTAAATATATTACAAATACATGGTGTAATTTAACTGAAGGGAGTGAAGAAAAAGGGGTAATGGACTACCTACATAACTTTGGAAATGACTGGAAAATGTAAAACTAAAACACAAAGGAACTGTATGTGAACATTACACTCTAGTTGGTAAAACTGTTTCTCACAAAAGTGTATATTAATAATTGTGAAGCCATTTTACATCTATACTGAAGTAAACAACAAGTAAATAGATGGCAGATGATAGAAGTCAGGTGTATCTACTGTTGGAGTGAGAAAGTAAAAATTGCTCAGTCATGTCCGACTCTTTGTGATTCCACAGACTATACAGTCAATGGAATTCTCCAGGCCAGAATGCTGGAGTGGGTAGCTGTTCCCTTCTCAAGGGGGTCTTCCCAACCCAGGGATCAAACCCAGGTCTCCCTCATTGTGGGCTGATTCTTTACCAGTTGAGCCACTGAGAAGTTCAGATAAACAATAGGAGAAAGCTAGAATTAAACCAAAAGTATTCAGACTCTGGTTTGGCTTAATATAAATGCTGATGGATATATGAATACACAGAGATGTGTATGTACTTGCTTTAATGTACATACATGTATTTCCTCAATTTACTGACAGGACCTAAAATAGTGATGAGCTTACTCACTGTCCAGATATTAGTTTACAACCCCATTCTTCAATAAAATTAAGAAGGTTTTGCAAAATGGCTGAATCCAGGACTAAGGCAGGACATATAGAAGATTAGTCTAGAGCATCTTGTGGTGTCAGAAAGGACATGCTGCTAATGACTTATAATGAAACAATTTGAGCATTGAGATAGATAACTAATAGTGGAGTATTGGATTATAATCAAGTATAAAATAAATATCTACGAATCCAGACTGATCTGTTTGAAAACTCAATGGAGAGAAGAGATAAATCCTCCATACAGAAGAATTCCAAATGATGTATATAGTTACTACTCCCTCAAATAAGTGGAACATAACTCCTAACTCCTCAAGTATGGGCTATGCTTTTTCACTTGCTTCCAAATAATGTAGTCTAGAAAGGAGGTAAGTATAACTTTACAATATGGCAATCCAGCATACTTTAGCCCAACGAATAAGACTAACTTCACTGATTCTATGTTTTATTGAGAAGAGCATTTCATCTCTGTGATTATCCTCCTGAAACAAGCATAACCTGTTAACATGAAAAAAACCACATCTACTAAAAGCAAATTGAAGGACATTCTGCAAAATACCTGACCAGTAATCTCAAAAGACACTAGGAAACAATTAATGAAATTTGAACAAAGTATGGAGGTTAGTTAATAATAATGTACCAATACCAATTGATGAGTTATGACAATGGTATCAGATCAATGCAGGATGTCAACAATAGGGGAAGCTGGTTGCAAGGTAGATGGGGCTCTCTGTGCTATCTTAGCAGTTTTTTTTTTTGTTTGTTTGTTTTTTTAACAAATATAACTTCTGAAATAAAGATTTAAGAAAAACAAGGTGATCAAGTCTGGGGAACTCTCTCAGGAAATGTGCCCTGAGAACCCTAAGTTAACAAGGAAGAAGTCAAGCTGTCCTGAAACCAGTGTGCTAGAAGTATCATATGAAGAGATTACATGGAGATAGGAGACCCAAATTTTCAGGCCAGATCTTTCTTTTCCCAGTCTTTCAGGATGTGAGTGACCTTTCAAAGTAGTTCAGCCCCAGCCTTTGAGCTATCCCAGTAGCCAACCAGGACAGATATGAGCTGCCGTTTTTTCAGTCGCTCAGTTGTGTCTGACTCTCTGTGACCCCAAGGACTGATGAGCTAAGGCCAGCCCAGACTGCAGATTTGTGATTAAAATGAATGCTGCTTGTTTGAAGCCACTAAGTTTTGAGGTTCTCTTTCAGGTGGCACTAGATACATGAAACACTCCTATTTACTATGAGTTTGCAGTAGCACATCTAAAAACATTCATTTCCATTCCGTCGCTCAGTCATGTCCAACTCTATGCGACCCCGTGGACTGCAACCTACCAGACTTCTCCGTAAATGGCATTCTCCAGGCAAGAATACTGGAGTGGGTTACCGTTTCCTTCTCCAGGGGATCTTCCCGACCCAGGGATCGAACCCGGGTCTCCCGCATTGGAGGCAGACGCTTTAACCTCTGAGCCACCGGGGAAGCCCTTTTACCAAATTTGCTCAATATTTGTCAAGCTTCTTTTGTTTGAATACATCTCCTTTAACTCCAGAAACATTTTTGGCTTTTGTTTGTTTTTTTAATATTTTTCCTCTAGTCTTCCTCTTGTGATCGCTTCTCAGAGTTCTAATTAGTTCAGTACTGTCTTAAATGGATACTATATAATTTTTATCTTTTCTCATAGTTATACATTATTAATATATATTTGAGGAATTCCTTTGACTTTATCTTTCTCTAGCAAAGTCATGCTCAAAATTCTCCAAGCCAGGCTTCAGCAGTATGTAAACCGTGAACTCCCAGATGTTCAAGCAGGTTTTAGAAAAGGCAGAGGCACCAGAGATCAAATTGCCAACATTCGCTGGATCATGGAGAAAGCAAGAGAGTTTCAGAAAAAGATCTATTTCTGCTTCATTGACTATGCCAAAGCCTTTGACTATGTGGATCACAATAAACTGTGGAACATTCTGAAAGAGATGGGAATCCCAGACCACCTGACATGCCTCTTGAGAAACATGTATGCAGGTCAGGAAGCAACAGTTAGAACTGGACATGGAACAACAGACTGGTTCCAAATAGGAAAAGGTGTACGTCAAGGTTGTATATTGTCACCTTGCTTATTTAACTTCTATGCAGAGTACATCATGAGGAACGCTGGGCTGGAAGAAGCACAAACTGGAATCAAGATTGCTGGGAGAAATATCAATAACCTCAGATATGCAAATGACACTACCCTTATGGCAGAAAGTGAAGAGGAACTCAAAAGCCTCTTGATGAAAGTGAAAGAGGAGAGTGAAAAGGTTGGCTTGAAGCTCAACATTCAGAAAACAAAGATTATGGCATCTGGTCCCATCACTTCATGGGAAATAGATGGAAAAACAGTGGAAACAGTGTCAGACTTTATTTTTTTGGGCTCCAAAATCACTGCAGATGCTGATTGCAGCCATGAAATTAAAAGACGCTTGCTCCTTGGAAGGAAAGTTATGACCAACCTTGATAGTATATTAAAAAGCAGAGACATTACTTTGCCAACCAAGGTCCGTCTAGTCAAGGCAATGGTTTTTCCCGTGGTCATGTATGGATGTGAGAGTTGGACTGTGAAGAAAGCTGATCGCCGAAGATTCGATGCTTTTGAACTGTGGTGTTGGAGAAGACTCTTGAGAGTCCCTTGTACTGCAAGGAGATCCAACCAGTCCATTCTAGAGGAGATCAATCCCGGATGTTCATTGGAAGGACTGATGCTAAAGCTGAAGCTGCAATACTTTGGCCACCTCATGCGACAAGTTGACTCACTGGAAAAGACTCTGATGCTGGGAAAGGTTGGGGGCGGGAGGAGAAGGGGACGACGGAGAATGAGATGGCTGGATGGCATCACCGACTCTGTGGACATGAGTTTGAGTGAACTCCGGGAGTTGGTGATGGACAGGGAGGCCTGGCGTGCTGTGATTCATGGGGCCGCGGAGAGTCGGACACGACTGAGCGACTGAACTGAACTGAACTGAACTTCATCTTTCTTATCTTTTGTCAGAAATACTTTAAGTTTTGTGTAATTATTTATTTTCCTGTATATATATGCACACACACATACATAAATCTTTCTAAGAATAAATTGCCCTTCCATTTCTGCATTACCTCCATTTCCTTTCATATTTCAAAATGATACTATAAAATGGGGGCTGATACCACTCATGCTATTCAAAATGGATCTTATTAACAGGCAGCTTTTGCCAAATGGTCAACAGATCTGGATTCCAATCATGACTAGACTTCCTTAATGCCAGAATATACTAGTTGCCTCATTTCTCTCTAGGCAGCTCAGGTTATTTAGAAAATAATTGTCCTTTGATTGTTGGTTTTGTTGTATGTATTTACTTGGTTGTTAAAGCCTAGCTTCTGGGTGAGGGATAGAGGAGGATGATTGCATAAATAAGAAACCAGTTTTTCTTTGCTTTTAGACACCTTCTCTCTCCAACCCTCTGAGGTTACTTGCCTTGTTGTCAGGAGCTCTGGGCTGTAGCCCTCTCTGGGTTTCATCAGTTCATTTGTTTGCCATCTTCTAGAAGTGATTCAGAAACTTTGATCTGCTGATGTCCCATTATCTATTATGTTTGTGGCTGTAGGATTACCATTTTGATTCATTTAACATTATCTTAACGGACATCCAGAGATAGGAGATTAAAGTATTATTTCTTAAATTAGAAGCTGAAAACTTTAATGGTCTAGGAAATTATATCAATGAGATACAAATCAAATGTTCATAGTTCAATGAAGTGGAGAGATGAAGAAAAATTCAAATTCTAAAAGCTAACATGATTGCTAGGTATTATTATTATTATTATGAACTTTCCTAGAAGCTCAGTCAGTAAAGAATCTGTCTGCAATGCGGGAGATCCAGGTTTGATTCCTGGGTCAGGAAGATCATCTGGAGGAGGGAATGGCAACCCACTCTAGTATTCTCTCTTGGAAAATCCCAAGGACAGAGAAGCCTGGCAGGCTACAGTCCATGGAATGGCAAAGAGTTGGACACGACTGAGTGACTAACACACACACATTATTATTATGACAGCTATCATCATCATCATCATTATTATTCTATGTTCTCTGGCATAAGTTTTACATATCTGTTTGATCCATACAACAATCTGACTACTTCTCACCATACCCTCTGCCTCTCATCCTAGTCTGAATCACCATCGTTTTTTACCTGGATTTATTGCAAATGTCTAGTAAATGCTTTCATGCTTCTCTTTAATTCAGTTATCACAGAATAATCAAAATGATCTTTTAAAAATAAAAAAATGGATATCATTGCCTTGCTTAAAATGTTCCAGTGGGCTTGCCAATCCCTCAGAATATAGCCAAAGACTTATAATCAGTTATGAGCTCTACATTACCTGATCCCTGCCTAAATCTTGATTCCATTACATATTTCTCCTCTTTATTTCCCATGTTCCAGACATGTTACTTATTGCTCTAAAGGCACATACTCTTATCTCCTCATAACTGTTGCATAGTTCAGGTTAGATAAATATAAATACATGTTTTCTAAAATATTAAACCAGGAAGAGTTGCTAGTAATTACATGTCTAGCTTAAAAGAGTTGTGTTATTGGAATGTGTGTGTTAGTCACTCAGTTGTGTCCGACTCTCTGTGACCCCATGGACTGTAGCCTACCAGGCTCCTCTGTCCATGGAATTCTCCAGGCAAGAATACTAGAGTGGGTTGTCATTTCCTTCCCGTGCAGTTTTTAACATACCTGCCACCATTTTTGAATTGTCTGTCTGCATTTTCCCGAGAAATGATATTTATTATGTCTTATCAAGGGGAAAATAAATGTTTGGTAAATTAACTAAATCATGACAGCCTAGAGTTGTCTCCTTGTTTATTCTGTCGGTTTAGCTGGTCATCTTCTGAAGAGTATTTTCAAAATATTAATAGGATAACAACTATCTACATAAAGGAGAGAAATTATCAATTATTATATCAAAAATCAGAAGGACTGGAAGGATAAGGAAATTAAATGGCACAATTAAACAGATTTAGGTAGAACATACCAGTCTAGAGAGTTCCCATTCAAAGAATTATAGAAGGGACTGAAGGAATACAAATGCCTTCAAAGTTCTCACATTTAGTTTCTTCCTCACTCCAGCCTTCCTCCTTCCTGGGAATTTGCAGTTAAACTTTTTTCCCCCTTGACTTGATTTGTGCAAAATCTTGGGAAGAGTGTCCATTGGATTTCATTAGGTCATTATTTGGTTTACTCATCCCTGAGGATGTGAGTTAGAGTGCCTTTCACCAAACCACACAATTCATCTAATTTATACACATATACACATTACCTTCTGCCATTGCAATTTTATCCCAGTGTTTTCTACTTAAATCTGGGGAGCATAATCACTTAGTAGAACCATGATTGTAGCTGCAGGCCATGTGCTAACATTACAAATCTTACTTCCCCATTTTCATCTAACTAGGTTGGTCCAAGGAATTGTTTTTAATGATCAGAATCACTGAGTATTCTGAATACATATTAGTTACTTGATTAGAAATGGTTTATTCTCTACTTAACAACTAGGCAAATGATAATTGGCATTTAAGTCTAGGTCTAGGTAGAAACCTTTTAAAACAGAGATAAATTAATCTAACAAATTGATGATAAATAAATCAGAGTTGGTGAGGTAATCAAGAGATTAGCAATAAAAAAAAAAAAGACTACCTTCAGTCCCAGGCTGGGAGAAGTGAGAGAGGAAAAGATTTTATTTAAAGTACTGGAGCTACCCAATGGAAGTTGTAATAGTGATAAACATTTTTCCAAATAGAAGCTGGAGCCACAGCAAATATATAGCTGTCAGAGATGGTTCCTGATGCTAGCTTCTCCTTTCCTGCCATCCTCCAATCTATTGCCAGGAACTTCTGTTGGCTAAATGCAAGAAAAGCCAGCTTAGTCAGAGGCAGGGAAATGCAGTTTATAAGATTCAGTCTCTGTGACACAGAGCTTAGCAGAGAAAGGCAGAATGTCAGGACTGAGCAAGCCCAGGAAGGGCACAAATAAGTTATCATATGGATCCAATAATCAAATGTATTTACTCAAAATTTATTATATATTCATGTTGAATTGGGCATGTTTCTATGAAAAAAATAATTGTATTTTCTAAGGACTTTATTTGTTAGTTGAGAACCATAAACTGAAATCTTAGTAGGAAAATGTAGCATTTAATTTTTCACCAAGGAGGAATATCCAAGACAAACAAACAATCCATAATTGTTGCATTTATAAACTCATTTAGCATTATATTGGTCCTTAGGATTAAGGACCAATATAAGTCAGGTATATTAAGTCAGGTATTTAAAAGCTGATATTAATATTTATAGAGCTCCTGTCACAGTAGCAATTCACAGTCACCACAGTGAGTTGGTAACCTGGCTGTTCCTCCGTGGAAGCCATCTTGAGTGAAACGAATGTCAGAGAAAGCACACAGATAGAGCAACATAAATTAATCCCAACTGTATGGAAAACTTTATGGCATATATTTACAATACATGATGTTTTTATATCCAACAATAAAACAAACATAGAATTCTGCAGAACTGAAACCATCGTAATCACTAGAAAGAAATTATTAATAAAAAGAAAATTCCTTTTAGATATTCATTATATACTGCTGCTTAATCTCAAAGCTTTTGATGAAAATATATGGCTATTTTGAGCTCATGATGACAAATAACCAGATGTTTGGGAATATCCAGAAGTTCCTCTGAATATTTTTTAACTTTCCTCACTATTTGGAATGACATCAACACAGCTAACATATGGGAATTACAGCTTGATTGGCAATATGTAGCTAAGAACAAATACAATTATCATTTTGATAACTATATGTTTTGGCAGGGGCTTCCCTGGTGGGTCAGTGGTAAAGAATCCACCAGCCAAAGTAAAAGACATGGGTTCGAACCCCAGTCCAAGAAGATCCCCTGGAGAAGGAAATGTCAGCCCACTCCAGTATTCTTGCCTGGAAAACCCTGACAGAGAGTCTGTCAGGCTGCAGTCCATGGGGTTGCATAGAATTGGACATGACTTAATGACTGAACAAACAAAACAAAAATGTTTTGGCATATGAGCTATACTATGTATGGATGTTAGAGTTGGACTGTGAAGAAAGCTGATCACCGAAGAATTGATGCTTTTGAACTGTGGTGTTGGAGAAGACTCTTGAGAGTCCCTTGGACTGCAAGGAGATCCAACCAGTCCATTCTAAAGGAGCTCAATCCTGGGTGTTCATTGGAAGGACTGATGCTAAAGCTGAAACTCCAATACTTTGGCCACCTCATGCAAAGAGTTGACTCACTGGAAAAGACTCTGATGCTGGGACGGATTGGGGGCAGGAGGAGAAGGGGATGACAGAGAATGAAATGGCTGGATGGCATCACCGACTCGATGGACATGAGTTTGTGTGAACTCTGGGAGTTGGTGATGGACAGGAAGGCCTGGCGTGCTGTGATTCATGGGGTCGCAAAGAGTCGGACACGACTGAGCGTCTGAACTGACTGACTGTTACACAGATGATTTTAAAAATTAGATGAATACATGAGTATGTCTCTATTCATTGCAGTTAGCCTGAAAGAAACAATACTATAAAATCCATCTGTTTACTGTCAAACCTTAGTTTTCCATTTCTTTTACCCTGGCCTCCTAGTGGGATCTTCTTTCATTCTCCCTTCACTTGGTCAGATCATTATAGCTTTATGAATACTGTTTATTGAAGATCTAACACATGCCCTCTATGCTAAGCAAAATCTCTGAAATAATCTTATGATACTAAGCACTCTTTGCTTATCTATTCACTGATTCAATCATTTATCCAATGTTTATTGAGTGCCTATTCTGTGTTAAGGGCTTCTCTCATAGCTCAGTGGTAAAGAATCTGCCTGACAACGTAGGAGACACAGGTTTTATCCCTGGGTTAGGAAGATCTCCTGTAGGAGGAAATTAGAATCCACTCTAGTATTCTGGGTCTTCCCAGGTGGCACTTGTGGTAAAGAACCTGCCAGCCAATGCAGGAGACATAAAAGATGTAGGTTCAATCCCTGGGTCGGGAAGATCCCCTGGAGAAGGAAATGGCAACCCACTCCAGTATTCTTGCCTGGACAAGAGGAGCCCATGGATTCTATGGACAGAGGAGGATCCCATGGACAGAGGAGACTGGAGGGCTACAGTCCATGGGATAGCAAAGAGTCAGACACGGCTGAAGCTACTGAGCATGCACATTCTGTGTTAAGTGACAAGAATACTGACATTATTTCCATTTTACAGGAAGAAGATACAGATTTTTAAGAGTTAATCCCATTTTAAAGTAGGAAAATTGAACTTTAGGAAGTTTACCCAAGGTCACAAAATCTACCACATGTAGCCCTCGGATTCTGGCTTAGGAACTCTAATTGCAGTGTCAATAGTCTTGACTAGTATAATGGTTCTGTCTCCTGTCTTTAGGGACTCTGTTTCCCCTTTTCTTAAAAAAGGCTTTAATTAATTTACTTATTCACATTGAGATACACCTGCTTGATAAGCATCTGTATGTGGTAGACTGTCGGTATTGTTTTTTTCTCTCCTAGCAAGTTTTCTTATATGCTTATTGACTTCTTATAAGAGATTTCCTATTGTTAATACATGGGTAATAGGAAAAAAAATCACTCTCTTTCTTGAGTACTGATAAGGTGAGGTTGCTGGACATGGTTAAGACTTGTCTGCAGAAGAGAATAGGGCTAACATGTAAAGAAAATGAAAGATAAATGGATAAAGAGAAGACAGAAAGCAAGAGAGAATTTCCTGATAGCACTGAATCCCCAAATAGAGTCCCTGAATCTGGTTTTAACACTTTTTTCTTTTTCTTTTCTCTCCTTTGTTCTGTGAATTTCTAAAGCATCTACAAGGCAAAAACATGCTTTTTGTTTATGGGAATTTCAACTGGGTCTCTTATAATGCAAGGAATCATGACTAATTCTCCCTTCCATTATCATATGTATTTGTAGCATAAGATAAAAAACCTTAAGCAGATGAGTCTCTAATTGGGAAATCTTACCACTGATAAGCCAATACTAAACATGTATATATACCTTGGTGCAGGAGGACTTGTCTCAAACTACAAATCATATGTTTACTGACTTCTTATAAGAGATTTCCTATTGTTCAGGGCTCCTGTACTTCATAGAGTCAAATTCTCTGAACCAGAATTAGTAGGCTGAAATGATCTGTTGAACTGGAATGCTTGTAGGTGAGATGGGAACACTTCAGTTGTTCAGTTTCGACCATCACTATTTTTTTCCATCTTGCCTGCATGGCTTCTTCTGGCTCTGAAAATATTTACAGTTCCTATATTAGAAATTTGTCACTCTTTGCATCAAAAAAGTGATTGATTTCTTATTTATTAATTTTGAATCTGATAACTCCTATCTACATGGCTGGCTCCCTTGGAAGGAAAGAAACCAAAATTTTACCATTAAAAATTTGAAAACCTGATTACTCAGAAGAAATTGCATATAAAATTCTATCAACTAGTATTCATTTTTATAATTATCCGGCATTCATTTGATAAAGATAAGCAGTGTCCTAATGATGTTTTAGATTATAATCCCAAGGTCACATCGTATTCTCCAATAATAAAAATTGTTTGACAGCCATTATACAAGGTGGTTTTAAAATTAATTGGATACTGGACATATAGATCCTAAAAGTCAATAGCATGTTGGCTTTGGAGATATATGGAATGGGAGTTGATGCTTCTAGTTCAACAAAATGCTGTTTAGTTGCTTCAAAGAGGTAGAATGGAAATCAGTACTTGAGTTTGTCCAGCCTCCGTTTAAATGAATTCAATAAAAAGTCAAGGAAAATAATATTTGGGGATATTTGCAAGGGTATAATAGAAATGATAAACTTTGAATTCTAAACTGGGTTGTGAGTGTAGTTACATGAGACAAAGCTTAGTTGAAAAAAGTAGAGTCATATGAATAAAAAGATGGATAGATGAATAAATGGAGACTCCTTTAGAACAAATCCAGGCATTTGTCAATTGATACTATATGTATAATAAAAACACTGAGTGTTTTTGTGGTACAAGTTTGAGAGAAAACTAAAAATACTCTATTCTGACTGTCAAGAATTCACTTCTGTTGAGGCCCTAAATTGTGACTATCTTGGTCATGAAGATCTTTTTTGTACAGTTCTTCTGTGTATTCTTGCCACCCCTTCTTAATATCTTCTGCTTCTGTTAGGTCCATACCATTTCTGTCCTTTATCGAGCCCATCTTTGCATGAAATGTTCCCTTGGAATCTCGAATTTTCTTGAAGAGATCTCTTGTTTTTCCTATTCTGTTGTTTTCCTCTATTTCTTTGCATTGATCACTGAGGAAGGCATTCTTATTTCTCCTTGCTATTCTTTGGAACTCTGCATTCAGATGCTTATATCTTTCCTTTTTTCCTTTGCTTTTCGCTTCTCTTCTTTTCACAGCTATTTGTAAGGCCTCCTCAGATAGCCATTTTGCTGTTTTGCATTTCTTTTCCATGGGGATGGTCTTGGTCCCTGTCTCCTGTACAATGTCACGAACCTCCGTCCAGAGTTCATCAGGCACTCTGTCTATCAGATCTAGTCCCTTAAATCTATTTCTCACTTTCACTGTATACTCATAAGGGATTTGATTTAGGTCATACCTGAATGGTCTAGTGGTTTTCCCTACTTTCTTCAATTTAAGTCTGAATTTGGCAATAAGGAGTTCATGATCTGAGCCATAGTCAGCTCCTGGTCTTGTTTTTGCTAACTGTATACAGCTTCTCCATCTTTGGCTGCAAAGAATATAATCAATCTGATTTCAGTGTTGACCATCTGGTGATGTCCATGTGTAGAGTCTTCTCTTGTGTTGTTGGAAGAGGGTGTTTGCTATGACCAGTGCGTTCTCTTGACAAAACTCTATTAGCCTTTGCCCTGCTTCATTCCGTGCTCCAAGGCCAAATTTGCCTGTTACTCCAGGTGTTTCTTGACTTCCTACTTTTGCATTCCAGTCCCCTATAATGAAAAGGACATCTTTTTTGGGTGTTAGTTCTTAAAGGTCTTGTAGGTCTTCATAGAACCGTTCAACTTTGGCTTCTTCAGTGTCACTGGTTGGGGCATAGGCCTGGGTTACTGTAATATTGAATGGTTTGCCTTGGAAATGAACAGAAATCATTCTGTCATTTTTAAGATTGCATCCAAGTACTGCATTTCGGACACTTTCGTTGACCATGATAGCTACTGCATTTCTTCTAAGGGATTCCTGCCCACAGTAGTAGATATATGGTCATCCGAGTTAAATTCACCCATTCCAGTCCATTTTAATTCACTGATTCCTAGAATGTCTATGTTCACTCTTGCCATCTCCTCTTTGACCACTTCCAATTTGCCTTGATTCATGGACCTAACATTCCAGGTTCCTATGTAATATTGCTCTTTACAGCACCGGACCTTGCTTCTATCACCGGTCACATCCACAACTGGGTATTGGTTTTGCTTTTGCTCCATCCCTTTATTCCTTCTAGAGTTATTTCTCCACTGATCTCCAGTAGCATACTGGGCACCTACCGACCTGGGGAATTCCTCATTTAGTATCCTATCATTTTGCCCTTTGATACTGTTCATGGGTTCTCGAGGCAAGTATACTGAAGTGGTTTGCCATTCCCTTCTCTAGTGGACCACATTCAGCTGTGGTCCATGTGATCAGATCAACTAGTTTCCTGTGATTATGATTTCAGTTTGTCTGCCCTCTGATGACCCCTCGCAATACCTACAGTCTTAACTGGGTTTCTCTTACCTTGGTCGTGGAAAATCTCTTCACAGCCACTCCAGCAAAGTGCAGCCGCTGTTCCTTACCTTGGACGAGGGGTATCTCCTCAAGGCGCCCCCTCCTGACCTTGAACGTGGAGTGGCTCCTCTCGGCCCTCCTGCGCCCGCGCAGCCACCGCCTATTGGACATGGGGTAGCTCCTCTCGGCAGCCGGCCCTGGCCTCAGGCGTAGGGTAGCTCCTCTCGGCCACGCCTCTTTGCCTGGTCGGTTGCGCCGGGCCGGGATCTCTCGTGTCTGCGCCGCCGGGGCCGGCGTCTCTCGCGTCTGCGCTGCCGGGGCTGGCATCTCTCGTGTCTGCGCTGCCCGGATGCAGCGTACAAAAAAGATCTTCACCACCAAGATAGTCACGATAACGTGATCACTGACCTAGAGCCAGATATCTTGGAATGTGAAGTCAAGTGGGCCTTAGAAAGCATCACTAGGAGCAAAGCATCACTACGGACAAAGCTAGTGGAGGTGATGGAATTCCAGTTGAGCTATTTCAAATCTTGAAAGATGATGCTGTGAAAGTGCTGCACTCAATATGTCAACAAATTTGGAAAACTCAGCAGTGGCCACAGGACGGGAAAAGGTCAGTCTTCATTCCAATCCCAAAGAAAGGCAATGCCAAAGAATGCTCAAACTACCGCACAATTGCACTAATCTCACACGCTAGTAAAGTCATGCTCAAAATTCTCCAAGCCAGGCTTCAGCAATATGTGAACCGTGAACTCCCGGATGTTCAAGCAGGTTTTAGAAAAGGCAGAGGCACCAGAGATCAAATTGCCAACATCCGCTGGATCATGGAGAAAGCAAGAGAGTTCGAAAAGAGCATCTATTTCTGCTTCATTGACTATGCCAAAGCCTTTGACTGTGTCGATCACAATAAACTGTGGAACATTCTGAAAGAGATGGGAATCCCAGACCACCTGACCTGCCTCTTGAGAAACATGTATGCAGGTCAGGAAGCAACAGTCAGAACTGTACATGGAACAACAGACTGGTTCCAAATAGGAAAAGGAGTACGTCAAGGCTGTATATTGTCACCCTGCTTATTTAACTTCTATGCAGAGTACATCATGAGGAACGCTGGGCTGGAAGAAGCACAAACTGGAATCAAGATTGCTGGGAGAAATATCAATAACCTCAGATATGCAAATGACACTACCCTTATGGCAGAAAGTGAAGAGGAACTCAAAAGCCTCTTGATGAAAGTGAAAGAGGAGAGTGAAAAGGTTGGCTTGAAGCTCAACATTCAGAAAACAAAGATTATGGCATCTGGTCCCATCACTTCATGGGAAATAGATGGAAAAACAGTGGAAACAGTGTCAGACTTTATTTTTTTGGGCTCCAAAATCACTGCAGATGCTGATTGCAGCCATGAAATTAAAAGACGCTTACTCCTTGGAAGGAAAGTTATGACCAACCTTGATAATATATTAAAAAGCAGAGACATTACTTTGCCAACAAAGGTCCGTCTAGTCAAGGCTATGGTTTTTTCGGTGGTCATGTATGGATGTGAGAGTTGGACTGTGAAGAAAGCTGATCACCGAAGAATTGATAGTTTTGAACTGTGGTGTTGGAGAAGACTCTTGAGAGTCCCTTATACTGCACGGAGATCCAACCAGTCCATTCTAAGGGAGATCGATCCTGGGTGTTCATTGGAGGGACTGATGCTGAAGTTGAAACTCCAATACTTTGGCCACCTCATGTGATGAGTTGACTCACTGGAAAAGACTCTGATGCTGGGAAAGGTTGGGGGCGGGAGGAGAAGGGGACGACGGAGAATGAGATGGCTGGATGGCATCACCGAATCTGTGGACATGAGTTTGAATGAACTCCGGGAGTTGGTGATGGAGAGGGAGGCCTGGTGTGCTGTGATTCATGGGGTCACGGAGAGTCAGACACGACTCAGCGACTGAACTGAACTGAACTGAACTGAGGCCCTAAATATTCAATATAAATCCTTGGCCAGGAATATTTTCATCCCTTCCTGTAGAAAAGCATTTGGAGAATTATATTGAACACTTTAGCATACAATACAGTGTTTTCACAGTGAGATTTAAAATTTCAGATAATCTGCTTCTACCCAGTTTTAAATGGAAAGACTTCCTAGATATGCTGCATGTAGTGCAGCAAGAATGATAGTGAACCCTTCTATTTGAACAGGAAATTAATAATGGAATCTACATAGGTTGATTTTTTTAATGGGACCATCCACTCCATTTATAGCAACTAACAGTTTTTAGGTTATAATTTTCTAGGTTCTTTCGTAGATATTGGGCTTCCCAGGTGGCACTGGTAGTAAAGAACCTGCCTGCCAATGCAGGAGATGCTGGAGACGCCAGTTTGATCCCTGGGTCGGGAAGATCCCCTAGAGGAGGGCATGGAAACCTACTCCAGTATTCTTGCCTGAAGAATCCCGTGGACAGAGAAGCCTGGTGGGCTATGGTCCACAGGATCACAATGAGTCAGACATGACTGAAGCAACTTAGCATGCAGCCATGGTAGATATTAGGAAAATAAATCTTAATAAACTGCTTCTGCTCTTTAGAAGCAGAAGTCCAATAGGGGAGTCAGACCTGTAAACAGTGTAATGACATAGGTATAGCAGAGTACACTGGAATCACAAGAATAGGAAATCTGAGCGCCTACTGAATTGGTGAAAGTTCATAGAGTAGTCAAGACTTGTTCTGGGTCTTGATGGATAAATCAAAAAGTAAGAATGTGTAAGATGTGATGGTTAATCATAAAATATCCTTCTCTACTTCTCCCCCTTTGGGTGGAGCATATTTCTCTCCCACACTGATACTGGGTTTGACCATGTGCATTGCTTTTGCCTTATGAACTTAGTGGTCATGATGCAAGCGGAGTCTTTAAATGTGCTGCTGTGATCTAGGGTAGCAACTTATAGACAGTAATTTTCCAGGAGGAGACCATGCTCTGGGTAACTGCTGGCCCAGGGGAATGAGGAAACACCTGGAGCTGACCTAATTTCTAATCTATAGCTTGGAGCCAACCCTGGTAGATCCCAGCTGAGTCTTGCCTAACACCAAGTTGCCCACACAATGCATAAAAGGAAAACAAAACTGGGTGTTTCTGTCAACCACTATACTGGGTTTTGAGGTAGTTTGTTATGCCTTATTTTTGCCATATAATAATACAGAGAGAAAGACTTGCTTGGTAGGGGCAATGCTATGTGAAAGAACATGACTATTACCTTGCTACGATTAGACATTTGGTGACTATAAGGGAAGGAGGAACTGGAAGATACAGTTTAAAGCCCAGTGACAAATCTAAAGTGTTGGACCAAATCCCATAGGTGGTGGGATGTCATGAAAGTATTTTTCACCAAGGAAATAACGTAATTATACTCCACAGAGTTAATCCTGCAAATTTATCTACTAAAAACTTACTCATTCAGCAGATAATTGATGAGCACCAAATATGTGCCAGACATTTGGGACATACTAATAAACAAAAATAAGATATCTGTCCTTCCCTCTTAATGGAGGACAATAGACAACAAACAATGAGTATAACAAGCAAGGTATATGGTATATTAGAAAGTGACCAAAACTATGGAAAAAAATAAGAAAAAGCAGAGCATGGAGGGAAGGCTGCACTTTTTAAAAGGTTAGATGGGGTCGGTCTCATAGAGAAAGCAATATCATCTTGGAATCTGCAGTTTCAAGGATTTTTCAAGGTTGGCAGCTATCATGTAGCTGTATGCATTAAGCCAAACATTCCATGTAAATGACTCTATAATTAAGGGTCTAAACTGTTCCTCATCAAAAGCTTATGAGTCACAGAACTTACAAATCATCAGATAGAAGTTGTAGAACGTCATGACTCCAATAATAACAGCAAAGATGTCTTCGTCAATATGTACGTTGTTCTATTCTGCAATAAAGTGGTTCATGAATAGGCAGTACGGCTGCTGCTGGGCCACCTGGCATCTTGTGAGGAAACATATTTTCAGCACTATGATCTGAGCCTTCACTGGTTAGAAATGGTGATTTATGTTCATTGAGGCATACTGCAGATCCTTGGCAATCAACCCCAACTTGGCATTCTGGAAAGTTTCTTTATGCTGGAGAATTCAAAGATTGTGCCAGGCCTTCCTCCAAGAAGCAGTTGAACTGACTCAGTTATGGTTTCAAGTTATATTTTCTTTTAAGGAAGATAGCGTGAAGTAATCTGAATGGTGTAAAAAAAAAAAGATTTTAAGTCTTTGCTTTATAGTGGACACATCATAGAATACAAGTAACTTAGTGCTTTGTGGTAAGTGTTATGTGGTTAGTATTTTGAACTCTGCTGATTGAAGCTGTACAATATAGGTATTGTGGTGTAAGTTGCTTTAACAATTTTATTCATTTCATTCTTTGCTCTCTGAAGTAGCATGGACTTGTGGGAATCTTTCTGGAAGAGAGTTCTTTTATTCATAGACAACATAAAATTAATTTTAATTTTCTGATTATTTTTATGTATTTGCTTTTGTATTTATTTTTATTGAGGTATAGTTCTGTACAATATTATATAAGTTGTGCATGCTAAGTCACTTCAATCTGTGGATTTGAGGGCATGGTTCTGCAAAGACAGTTTTTTTTTCCATAGACAACATAAAATTCATTTTATTTTCCCAATTTATTTTTTACTGAAGTAAAGTTCTGTACAGTATTATATACGTTGTGCATGCTAAGTGGCTTCAGTCTTTTGAAAATCTGTGGACTGTAGCCCACCAGGCCCTCTGTCCATGGGATTCTCCAGGCAAGAATACTGGAGTGGGTTGCCATGCCCTTCTCCAGGGGATCTTCCCGACCCAGGGATTGAACCTGTGTCTCTCACATCTCCTGCATTGGCAGGCAAGTTCTTTTTCACTGGTGCCACCTGGGAAACCCATATAAGTTACAGGTGTACAATAGAGTGATTCACAATTTTTAAAGATTATACTCCATTTATAGTTATTATAAAATATTGACTGTATTCCCCATTCCACATGTTGTCTATCCTTGTAGCCTATTTTATACATAATAGTTTGTGCCTCTGAACTGTCTTGTCCCTCCCTCTTCCCACTCTCTACTGGTAACCACTAGTTTGCTCTCTGGATCTGTGAACCTACTTCTTTTTTTGTTATACTCACCAGTTTTTTGGATATTGTTTTTTTAGATTCCACATAACAGTGATATCATGCAGTATTTGTCTTTATTTAACTCACTTCACTTAGCATAGTGGCCTCCAAGTCCACCCTTGTTGCTGCAAATGGTAAAATTTCATTCTTTTTTATGGTTGAGTAGTGTTTCACTGTGTGTGTGTCTGTCTGTCTGTCTGTAAAATCTTTATCCGTTCATCTGTTGAGGGATGCTTTAGGTTGCTTTCTTTTAGGCTGCTTTCATATCTTGGGAATTATAAATAATGAAGCAATGAACATTGGGGCATTTTCAAATTGTGTTTTTGTGTGTGTGTGTGTGGGTTATACACCCAGGAGTGGGACTGCTGGTTCATATGAGTTCTATTTTCACCTTTTTGAGAAGCTTCCATGATTGCTATCAGTTTGCATTCCTACCAACAATGTAAAAGTATTCCCTTTTCTAACTCTTGTTGCTTGCGTTCTTTTTGATGACAGCCATTCTCATGGGTATGGAATGATATCTTGCAGTTTTGAATTACATTTCCCTGATGATTAGTGATGTTGAGCATCATTTCATGTGCTTGTTGGCCTTCTAAATTTCCTCCTTGGAAAAATGTCTATTCAGTTCTTCTCATTTTTTAACTGGGTTCATTTATTTATTTTTGATGTTGAGCTGTATGAGCTGCTTATGTATGTTGGGCCTTAATCTTTCATTGTTTGTACCTTTGCAATATTTCCTCCCTCAGTAGGCTGTCTGCAAGACAATTATTGGTGGTCCACCTTGACACCTCTCTGGCCTTCATCCTTTACATGGTCCACTACTCAGAGTAGAGTCCCTCTCTTCTGCTGTTTCTTTGTCTTCTCTGATATCAGTGTAATACGCAACCACTCTCATCTTAGCATCCTACCAGCTCTCCTTACAATGTACATTCTTATAAGCCTACCCTCTGAGCTCTGCGCTGCAACCTGAATGGTCTTCAAAAAATGTAAACTGGAAGGTCATTGAGCTGTGTAAATCTTTTCATTAGTACCACTGTTTTATTTTTCCATTTTCTATTTTTAACAAAATGTATGTATCCATTCCAAACACAGATGTTTCACATTCTATTTTCAGTCTTTAAAAAGTTAATCTTGAACTTTGAGAATGCACATGGAACAAAGTCTACTCTTTGGATAGGAGTTGAAAAGTTACTTCTTCAAGGAGCATCTTCTTTTGATATAGGTCCTCATAGCATTCCGATTATTTCATAGAACTTATTTTTATCATTTGTAGTTGTTTAGTCACTAAGTTGTGTCTGACTCTTTGCGACCCCATGGACTGCAGCATGCCAGGCCTCCCTGTTCCTCACCATCTCCCAGAGTTTGCCCAAGTTTGTGTCCATTAAGTCAGTGATGCTATCCAACCATCTCATCCTCTGCCACCCTCTGATCCTTTTACCCTCAATCTATCCCAGCATCAGGCTCTTTTCCAATGTGTTGGCTCTTTGCATCAGGTGGCCAAAGTATTAGAGCTTCAGCATCAGTCCTTCTAACAAATATTCAAGGATTATTTATATTTATAAATAATATTCAAAGGATTGATTTCCTTTAGGACTGACTGATTTGGTATTGCTCTTCACCAGCACCACAGTTAGAAAGCATCAATTCTTTGGTGCTCAGCCTCCTTTATGCCCATTTCTCACATCTGTACAAGACTACTGGGAAAACCATATCCTTGATTATACAGACCTTTGTCGGTAAAGTGATGTTTCTGCTTTTTAATGCACTGTCTAGGTTATTCTTCCGAGGAGCAAGCATCTTTTAATTACTACAGTCACTGTCTGTAGTAATTTTAGAACTCAAGAAATGAAATCTGACACTGTTTCCACATTTTCATTTTTTTCCCATGAAGTGATAGGACCAGATGCCATGATCTTCATTTTTTGAATGCTGAGATTTAAGCCAGCTGTTCCACTCTCCTCTTTCACCTTCCTCAAGGGGTTCTTTAGTTCCTCTTCACTTTCTGTCATTAAAGTGGTATCAACTGCATATCTGAGGTTGTTGATATTTCTACTGGCATTCTTGATTCCAACCTGTGCTTTATCCAGCCACATTTCACATGACATACTCTGCATATAAGTTAAATAAGCAGGGTGACAATATACAACCTCGATGTACCCCTTTCCCAATTTTGAATCTCTCTGTTCTTCCACATCTAGTTCTAACTGTTGCTTCTTGTCCTGTATATAGGTTTCTCAGGAGGCAGGTAATGTGATCTGGTATTCCCATCTCATTAAGAATATTCCAGTTTGTTGTAATCCACACAGCCAAGTCTTTAGCATAGTCAGTGAAACAGAAGTAAATTTTTTTCCTTGGAATTTCCTTGCTTTTTCTATAATCCAGCATATGTTGGCAATTTGATCTCTTGTTCCTCTGCCTTTTCTAAATCCAGTTTGCACATCTTGAAGTTCTTGGTTCACGTACTACTGAAGTCTAGCTTGAAGGATTTTGGGTGTATCCTCCTGGCATATGAAATAAGTGCAATTGTACAGTCATTTTAAAATTATTTGGAATTGCCTTTCTTTGGGATTGGAATGAAAACTGAACTTTTCTGGTCCTGTGGCCACTGCTAAGCTTTCCAAATTTGCTGGCATATTGAGTGCAGCACTTTCACAGCATCATCTTTTAGGATTTGAAATAGTTCAGTTGTAATTCCATCACCTCCACCAGCTTTGTTCATTGTGATGCTTCCTAAGGCCCACTTGACTTCATAGTCCAGCATATCTGGCTCTAGGTGAGTGACCACATATTCATGGTTATCTGGGTCATTAAGTGCTTTTTTTGTACAGTTTTTCTGTGTATTCTTGCCACCTTTTCTTAATCTCTTATGCTTCTGTTATGTCCTTGCTATTTTTGTTATTTATTGTGTCTATCTTTGCTTGAAAGTTTTCCTTGGTATCTCCAATTTTCTTTAAGAGATCGCTAGTCTTTCCCATTCTATTGCTTTCCTCTATTTCTTTGCATTGTTTACTTGAGGAGGCTTTCTTATCTCTCCTTCCTATTCTCTGGAACTCTGTATTCAGTTTGGAATATCTTTCCCTTTCTCCTTTGCCTTTCTCTTCTCTTCTTTTCTCAGCTATTTTTAAGTCCTCCTCAGACAACACTTGGCCTTCTTGTATTTCTTTTTTAGGGGACAGTTTTGATCACCATCTCCTGTATAGTTTTATGAACCTCAGTCCATAGTTCTTCAGGCACTGTGTCATTTCAAACCACAGTTTACCACTGAAAATAAGCAACAGATTAAAAATCCCTAAGAGAAATGTTTCATTATGTAAATCAAAAGTTGTACAGCAATAATTTTCAAAAACTGAAAAGTTATAATGTACAATTCAAATTTTAATCAATTATTTTCATGAAGAAAGAAAAAAAAGAGAAAGGATAAGAAAGAAAAGAGAAGAAAAGTAAAGCAAAGCAAAGGAATCAGGGGAGTCTATGGAACCCATCTCACTAACACTGCAGAAAAACATTGAGGTTGAGAAAAAGACACATGTAATGTAGAACACGGAATAACATTTTCATGTAATAACCAAGATATTTTTCTTCTCAGTTGTATCAGCTCCCTTTTTTAATCTCCTGGTCTTTTCCCCACAAAACTATGCAGTTGAGCCATTTGAAGGTTATTGGTCTGAGCCAATACAGGAGTGAGTGACAACTGAAAGAGGATTCAAGTTGGGGTGCATTCCTGAGAAACGGATTCTTTATAATCTTTCTCTCATTTCTGAAGTAAGTTTGAGGGGAGAGCTTGTGAAAGAAACTCCAGTTAAATGTCAATGATTCTGAAAATAGAAACTACCCTCTTCTGAACTGAATTTTGGAAATAACATTCTCAAGAAAGTGTCTACTGCCTTGTTAGGGTCAGGAAGAAGAAATGAATCATAGGGACGTGTTTGGACAGGGAGGGCCTGAAGAGGCCCCATCAAGTCTTCATGACCCTGGAGTTCCATGAGAGAGCAAACATGGTGGGGCTCTGTGGTCAGGCTGGGCGACACACAGGTGCATGTGCATACCCTACAGCATTAGGAACACATCCCTCTTAGCAGGAGTGAGCAAGAAGACCATCCACAAGGCTAGAGAGGATAAGTTACAACTCAGTGAGTACATCACCATGATGAAGGATGGTAGCCACAAAACTGATGCCAGCTTCAAGTCATGATGGTATGTATATGCCTGAAATGTTCCCCTAGGAAAGTGGAATCTGGAATTGAGCAGATTTAAGCTTGAAATGATTGATGATATTCTGGGATGCTGAGTCTACCTAGACTTGAAAAAATTAAGATTTCTGCCTCCCAATATAATAATAGCTCAAAGTAAAGACTTAGTTAAGTTTAAAAAAAAAGAAAGGTAGTTATATATTTGCACACCTGAGTTTGTGGCTTGAAAATTCCTACTTGTTCCATTAGCAAATGTGCAGATGTAACCAGCACTTTGCAGATTTTATATCCCAGCTGCATATTAAAGTAGCTGGCATTTGTTCCACTAAAAAAGAGAAAAAGCATAAATTTTATCTATGGCACTAATTCTTCCTAGATGGAAATCCTATTCCCTGATAGAAATATGTCCCTGCCAAAAAACACTTTGTTCCTCCTAACATCTTTCTTCAAGCATTATAGAAAGGGGGCAAACTTTCATTTACCAAAGACCAATGCCCATATTTGTAATGCTACAGGATATGTTTCAAGGACAACCCCGCCATCTAAATAATTCAGGCACATTTTATGTAAAGCTCAGCCCTATTGTTTGCATGGCATTCTTCCTGGACATAATCATGCTGCTGCTGCTAAGTCACTTCAGTCGTATCCGACTCTGTGTGACCCCATAGACGGAAGCCCACCAGGCTCCCCCATCCCTGGGATTCTCCAGGCAAGAACACTGGAGTGGGTTGTCATTTCCTTCTCCAACGTGTGAAAGTGAAAGTGAAGTCGCTCAGTCATGTCCGACCCTTAGCGACCCCACGGACTGCAGCCTACCAGGCTCCTCCATCCATGGGATTTTCCAGGCAAGAGTACTGGAGTGGCTTGCCATTGCCTTCTCCGGGACATAATCATGAGTGAGTCTGAATACTAGGAAATGTACATGCTTCCTTCTGGGAGATGGCTCTCTATACTAGAAGGTTAGTCCTCTAGTTTGTCCTTCTGACTGACCCCTCTGCCCCTCTCCTGGTCCTTTTTGGAGATGGAATATTGCACTTTGTTTTAAGGCCTGAGATCACCTTAGCCGCAGCAACCTTCCGCTCCATACTCTATGCCTCCAAAACTTCCCAACTTTGACCCAACAGCAGCATTCCTCAGCTTCCACTGGGGCAGTTGCTCAATGCCTGTCTTAGCACTTGTTCACTATTTTGAAGCACAGAGGATGTTCTTCATGAATTAATCTAATTTCCCGGGGCCATTCCCTGCCGGCACTGCTGCGCAGGTACAGGTCCAAGTCTCTCAAAGGTATTATGAAGAGCCGCCTCTAACACACTGCAAGTTTGGGGCTTACTAGAGAGTTCCACACCGACTCCAGTGTTCTTGCCTGGAGAATCCCTGGGACGGGAGAGCCTGGTGGGCTGCCGTCTAATGGGGTCACACAGAGTCGAACATGACTGAAGCGACTTAGCAGAAGCAGCAGCAGGGAGTTCCACTGTCTATTGACAACTCTAATTTGCTTCCTTCCATTTCTAGGCTCTGTACTCAGCTCTACATTGATGCCTACATCTTTCTTTCTGAAATTTTTTTTTTTAGAAGAGACTGAGGTTAACTTTCTAAATTTGCCCTAGATTTGGTTGGTACTGAAGAAAGACTCCCAAAGTCTCATTTCTCTCATAAATAAGCATAAATCTATAAAGAGTCAAAACATCTACCCAGGAATGAAAAAACAGTTTTCAGGGCAGTCGAATCATTTGCAGAGAATATTTGGGCTTTACTAAAAATAACACATGTTGGCTCGCTGATAAGTCTGCATAGGTTTTAGTGAATCCTACATTTTCAAAAGTTTAGTTAAGCCTCTCTGGTTTGTGGCTGTTTCAGAGATAATAAAGAGTGACTCTGGGTTTTGTACCCCAGTCAACTAAAGTAATTCATGTAATAGACAAACCCACATAGTAAGAAAACTCCATAGAACTTAAATTTCTTGCATGAAATATGAGGTCTCTTTTCCTCAAAATTCTGTGGAGAATTTGTTTTTGCAAATATTTTGAGAAGAAGCCTGAGAGTAATTTTTTTATCCCTTTATTTTTTTCCAAACCATATGTTTATTCTATGTCTGAATCTCTCTCCTCCACATATAACTGTGTGTGTGTATATATATATATATTTTTTTTTCCTATGTTGTACCCGTCCTGACACATTATATATCATTATATATTAGATATATATACATAATATATATTAGTAAGAATTCTTAGGGTTTTTATTTTTAATTACCCCTTTTAAGGCAAAAGATTATGTATCAAATCTGGGGGTCTTTTCACAGTTTATCCAGATGGCATGGAATATGGAACATTGCTTGTTGTATGAGCCTACACTGTTGCTTTGTCTCAATAATGAGGATATTTTCTTTAAAAACTTTAGAGATTTTAAAAATAAATACCACTGAGTTTCAAAGAGACCATTTACAAATTGTCCTTTTCTCAACTTTCTTGAATGCAAACTAATATTTCAAAGTGTATATTCAACTCATACCTTTAATAATAATCCTTTCTAGATGATGCATGAAATGAGATAAGTCTGTTTTAAATCCCATTTAAGCCACTTGTATCAGATGGGCTTGAGCATGTTTTAAACCTAATGAACCTAAGTTTTATCCCCTACAAAATGAAGATAATCTGGAAGAGTAGTCAACTGGAAAAGATGCTTTGATGATTACACATGACATATATATATATATATACACACACACATTTGTGTATATACATATGTGTGTATATATATATAGCATTTAGACAGTGTCTAATATATAAAAAGTACACAAATACATTATCTGAAGCTACTTGTTTAAATTAGTTATAATTTTTAAGCTCCATTTTAAGCCACTGAGTATTTGAATATTATGATTTTTAAGGCAGAATGTTCTATTTACTGATGGTTGTTGATGTATATGTGTGTGTGTTAGTCACTCAGTCATGTCTATGTCCCCATGGATTTTAGCCTGCCAAGTTCCTCTGTCCATTGAATTCTCCAGGCAAGAATACTAGAGTGGGTAGCAATTCTCTTCTCCAGGGAATCTTCCCAAGCCAGGGATAGAACCCAGGTCTCTTGCATTGTAGTCACATTCTTTATGGTCTGAGCCACTAGGGCAGCCCATGGTTGTTGATACATGTCCTCAATAACCCTACAGGATGGTGCTGCGTGAGCAAACTGGAAATTAATTCTCTAAAGTCTTCTAAGGAGACTGAACTTAAATCTTCTTAAAAGATAGCTTCTGTGAAAATTAAACAAAATGGCATTTTACACTATTTCTCATGTTTTTCCTTTTCTTTTATATTCTTCATGAACCTGGGAAATACTGAAATTCAAAGTTTGAAGGTAATATCCAAAATTGTTCTTTCACTTTTGTATTGTAAATAATTATTCTGTATACTCATCAATACAAATAGGCAGGGGTAATTGTAGATGTACTATAGAAATAAATCACTTTGGGGGGAAAAGGAATTGAAAGAGAGTCATTAATTCTGTAACTTGAAATTTATAAATTATACATGCAGGTAAGCTATCACCTGGAAATATTAAAATAAAGCAATATTTCAGTAAAACTTTTTAAATACCAGTTCAGTCACTCAGTAGTGTTCAATTCTTTGCAATCCCAAGGACTGCAGCATGCCAGACTTCCCTCCCTGTCTCTCACCAACTCTCGGAGCCTGCTCAAACTCACGTCAACTGAATTGGTGATGCCTTCCAGCCATCTCATCCTCTGTCGTCCCTCTCTCCTCCCACCTTCAATCTTTCCCAGCTTCAGGGTGTTTTCCAATGAGCCAATTCTTCACATCAGGTGAACAAAATATTGGAGTTTCAGCATCAGTCCTTCCAATGAATATTCAGGACTTATTTCCTTTAGGATAGACTAGTTGGATCTTCTTGTAGTCCAAGGGACTCTCAAGAGTCTTCTCCAACATCATGGTTCAAAAGTATCAATTCTTCAGTGCTCAGTTTTCTTTACAGTCCAACTCTCACATCCTTACATGACTACTGGAAAAACCAAAGCTTTGACTAGATGGACCTTTGTCAGCAAAGTAAATTGTCTCTGCTTTTTAATATGCTGTCTAGGTTGGTCATAGCTTCTCTTCCAAGGAGCAAGCGTCTTTTAATTTCATGGCTACAGTCACCATCTACAGTGATTTTGGAGCCCAAAAACATAAAGTATCTCACTGTTTCCATTGTTTCCCCATCTATTTGACATGAAGTAATAGGGCCTAAATTTCTTTTGATTATTATTTTAATGCAAATTGAAAGTTTAGTTCTTATTCTGGATGCCACCCAGGAGACAATTCTGCATGTTCATGTTTTCCAGGAAGCTATTCAACAGTTTCATCCCAACTCTAAGAAAAGTCAAAAACACAAACTTGATACAGCTTATCTGAAAATATATATATTCTTGTCTTAAAGGTTTTGTTTTATAGGTCCATGTTACTTTTGACCATGATCCATTACGAGAAATAGTTGTATTTTTCATAAAGTAGCCAAGTTACTTGAAATAATCCATACAGGTCCTGCTGTCTCATGTGCATAGGAAGGTTATTTTTGCCATTTCCTCTGGTGGATCTATAATTTGGCTTTGCAGGGCAACAGCTTGAGAAATGGCACTCTTCCAGAGGCTGACTCTGAGCCACTGCCTGGGGCAGGAAGTCACAGTCTAAGTCTAGAAGGAACTGAAAGCAGACAAGCAGTGTGCTGGCTCTTGGATCACCTAAGGAATGTCAATGAAAAGGAGATGACTTATTTAGCATTCTCTGCTTTTGACCAGTTTCACAGGCCTGATTTCAAACCCATAGCATGAGATGAAGTAGAGGCCCTTTTGTGATCTTTCGAGTTCCTTCCTTGTGTTCACAGGTCAGGACACACGAAGGGTGTAAGGGAACAGGGGTAAATATTGAGCTTCAGCAGTCTGTTGGCCTCACTCTATGGTTATATCCTTTCTACTCCTTTTTCTGTCCTGATAAGCAAATCCCTGTAATTAAATATGAAATATGAAAGCCAAGGGTAGCTTTCATGTCTATTTTTCATAGAAAAATCTCATGAAATGTCTATGAGAGTTTCATCTCAACGCTCAGAGGTAGAATAGAGTAGTGGTCAAGAGAAAAATTAAACTAAACTAGCATGAGTTCAAATTCCAGCTC
Organism: Moschus berezovskii; assembly: GCF_049115385.1. NCBI lineage: Eukaryota > Metazoa > Chordata > Mammalia > Artiodactyla > Moschidae > Moschus > Moschus berezovskii. The sequence goes on from NC_142469.1 coordinate 43,136,773, forward strand.
TACCTCTTCAGTTCAGTTCAGTTCAGTCGCTCAGTCGTGTCCAACTCTCCACAACCCCATGAATCACAGCACGCCAGGCCTCCCTGTCCATCACCAACTCCCGGAGTTCACTCAAACTCATGTCCACAGAGTCGGTGAAGCCATCCAGCCATCTCATTCTCGGTCGTCCCCTTCTCCTCCCGCCCCCAACCTTTCCCAGCATCAGAGTCTTTTCCAGTGAGTCAACTCGTTGCATGAGGTGGCCAAAGTATTGCAGTTTCAGCTTTAGCATCAGTCCTTCCAATGAACACCCAGGACTGATCTCCTTTAGGATGGACTGGTTGGATCTCCTTGCAGTACAAAGGACTCTCAAGAGTCTTCTCCAACACCACAGTTCAAAAGCATCAATTCTTCGGCAATCAGCTTTCTTCACAGTCCAACTCTCACATCCATACATGACCATGGGAAAAACCATTGCCTTGACTAGACGGACCTTTGTTGGCAAAGTAATGTCTCTGCTTTTTAATACACTATGAAGGTTGGTCATAACTTTCCTTCCAAGGAGTAAGCGTCTTTTAATTTCATGGCTGCAGTCAGCATCTGCAGTGATTTTGGAGCCCCAAAAAATAAAGTCTGACACTCTACCTCTTACTAACTGTAATTTTTGACAAGTTAATCAATTCCTCTGTTCTTGAGTTTTCTTACCTGAAAAATTATAGTTCTTAATGTTAAGATTTTTGTGAGGCTTAAATTAGTTAATATAGTTTAAAATACTTAGTTTCCTAGGTGATACTTCATAAATGCAATCTATTATAATTATTAATTTAAATATTTCAAAATAGACTTCAGTCAGTTCAGTTCAGTTGCTCAGTTGTGTCCAACTCTTTGCGACCCCATGAATCTAGGCCTCTCTGTCCATCACCAGCTCCCAGAGTTTACCCAAACTCATGTCCATCAAGTTGGTGAATGGAATATATATTTGAGTGTCCATTTTCAAAACACAGAATCCGGGCTTTCAAACTCAGAGTATATGACTTATCAGAAGATGCAAGTACCTTCGAATGCTCAATGTCCAGTCTTGAACCTGGAGGCACACAAATAGTAAACTGTTTCTTTAAGTTGAAATTCCTAAATAAGTTCCTCTTTTCCCTTATTTTTTTCCATATTCACAGAAAAGAAATGTAATTGTGCTTTTGATCAATCAGCAGAAAATCCCACACTGCTCCATGGTGAGGACCACATGAAATGCAAATTAAGTAATTTGCCCAAAATACAGTTGCCAGATAAAATGCAAGATACCAAATTAAATTTGAGAAAATAATAGATACTTTTAGTATAGGTCTGCCCTATGAAATATTTAGAATATACTTTAAAAATGTGTAGGTTTATTTGAAGTCTGAAATAAACTGAGTGTCCCATATTCTATTTGCCAAATCTGGCAAACCTAATCCAAGAACTCACCAAGACTATGCTGGTTCTGTCTTGTTCAACATGAAGATAAAAACACAAGACTATCCAATATTCTGCTTTCTAGTTAGGAATCACTTCAACTAACTTATAGAATTCATATTTTCAGTAAGATGATAATCAGAAAACAAAAATGGCTTTATCATATATTTCAAAATTATTTATTACAAGTTATAATTATAATTGGTTAGATTCATAATCATCAAACAAAAGTATTTATTCATTTCTACCTCTAATATGTGTAATGTCTCATAAACCCAAAATATGGACTAAAAAGTCTTAAGCATTTTCTATTTTCCAACTGTAAAAAATATTTACATTTAAAAATTATTTCTGCTCTTCTATCATCCTTTAAAATGTATAGCATGTTTAAGAGCACATAGAATATGGAAAAAAATCACTTCTGAAAGGTCAAATGTTCTTAGTACAAATCAATGCTCTTACAACTTAATCAGTTCAGAAATCATATTAACATGATGTTTACTTCAAAGATAATATTCAAATGTGCTATTTAGAATATTACGCCTAGTGTATCTATCAACAAATAAGCACTGCTATCTTATTCTTATGGTTTTTAATACCTTCTAGGTATATCACTCGGAGAAGGCAATGGCAAGCCACTCCAGTACTCTTGCCTAGAAAATCCCATGGATGGAGGAGCCTGGTAGGTTGCAGTCCGTGGGGTCGCTAAGGGTCGGACACGACTGAGCGACTTCACTTTCACTTTTCACTTTCACACATTGGAGAAGGAAATGGCAACCCACTCCACTCCACTCCAGGATTCTCTCTTGCCTGGAGAATCCCAGGGACGGGGGAGCCTGGTGGGCTTCTGTCTATGGGGTCACACAGAGTCGGACATGACTGAAGTGACTTAGCAGCAGCAGCAGGTATATCACTACTGCCTACACACGGGTCTCCATAACTTTCTTTTTCATGGTCCCCTATTCTCCCGTGATCTTCCTTCCCACTAAAATCTCTCCTCCCTTGAAACTGTCTTCTCTACTCTAGCTTCCACCATGTCTTCTTTCCGCTCTTCCTCCCCATTCTCTACCTACCCTCTAAACCCCTCCACTCCCACGACCTCATCTACCACCACCCCCCACCCAAGCCGCTCTTTCCCTGCCTGTTGCTTTCTTTTGAAAAAAGGGCATTTCAGAAAGTGGTGCTTCAGTTGCATTTGTTCTTCCTTTCCTGTAAAGCACTCTACCCAGGAATACCTTATTAATAGCACATATTTTCTTCTCCTAGTTGGCTTTGCTACTGTTTTAATGATCTTGGTTGTATCTTCATGAGAAGCAAGTATGTGTGTCAAGGTCTTAGTTTTCATGCATGGAAAGAAATGACATTTAGGCTGGTAAAATTTTGCTAAGTCATCATCTGTTTTAATTGAGCCAGATTCACATGTTTATGCAGAGCTGTTTAATTTAGACATTACATGCATTATTTTTTAAATGATAGACGTTCAATGACATGTATCTATTAAGATATAATAAACTACTGTTTACCATGTCACATCTTTATATTTATCATATTCTCACTTGAAAAGTTTTCATATTGAAAAATCCCATCCTTAGCATGGAAATATATTTCTGGATTAAAATGCTAAAAATGCAAATTGAAATGTCCTAGTCAGTCTGCTTCTATTTAGGATTAAGTTATATATATACACATATATAAGTATATATATTCTCTATGGTATTTACAAATAAAAAACATTTATTTGATAAAAAAGACAAACATTTATCATTTATATGTTGATTTCTCTAAGTGTTAGATTGAAATATGCTAATTCACCACTGCAATGGCTATATGAATATATTATGACTATTCAGATACATTTCTCAGATACATTGTCAGAAATTATTTTAAAACTAAGGCATTCATATAAAGTTTTTGTTTTGTTTTAGAAGTATGGATGCTTTATAATATTGTGTTAGTTTCAGGTATATAGCAAAGTGATTCAGTTAAACATATTACATATTCTATTTCATTATATAAATAGGCTATAGTTCCCTGTCCTGTACAATAAATCCTTGTTGTTTTATATAAGTGTTAATCTTTTACTTTAATATTAGTGTTTCTAACTATGTTATTTTGCTTGAACCATCAGTAGCTAACTATAAAAGAAGGAAAATGGGATAATTAACAAAGATCAAAAATTTTTAAAAATCTGTCAAATGTTCCCTAAGGGAAACAAGTCTGTATTTTATCCAAGTAAGTTCAAGTTGAAAAAGATTTTCAGGACAATTCTAATTGTGACAGTACTTTAGATTCAGTTGTTGCTATTCAGTTGCTAAATCATGTCCAACTTTTGTATGACCCCATGGACTGTAGGACACCAGGCTCTGCTGTCCATAGAATTTCCCAGGCAAGAATTCTGGAGCAGGTTGCCATTTCCTACTCTAAGGGATCTTCCAGACACAGTTCCAGGAATTGAACTGTGTCTCTTATGTCTCCTGCATGGACAGGCAGGTTCTTTTTCACTAGCACCACCTCAGAAACCCCTCTTGATTATGAGGAACTTCTAATCTCAGTTGCTCAGTTCAGTCGCTCAGTCATCAGTCTAATCTAGCTGGCTGTCCACCAATCCTATATACATAATAATAAGGAAAGGTTAGGGCTATAAGACAATTACAGTCAAAGTATCATAGTGGAGAAAGAATTCCGATTGGAATGATCAAAGAAAACTTTTTGGAGGAGGTATTTAATTGGGAAAGGTGAAAAAAATGGAAGTATTGTATATTGAAATATTTGGTTTGGAATCTCATATCCATAAATTCAGATCTTAAGGCCACCATGGTATAGACAGAAGCAAGCTACGCAGTTTCCTCATTTATAATGTAAAACTGGCTAAGAAACTTTGTCAGTCTTTTAATCTTTAATAGGTTAAATTAGATGAATGCATGTGTGAGAGAGAGAGAAAGAGAGAGAGAAAAAGAAAAGGAAGGGAGGGGAGGAGGGAAGGAAGGAAGAGAGATAAGAAGTCTGAAGTATGATTTGCTACAGGGAACCTAGGTAGAATGAACCTCCAAAGACAACTACATAACTCCTCAGATAGCTGATCTTCTCTAGGTAGCAGAGTGAAGGAAAAAGGGCAGGGAATTCAGGACGCTGAAACCTTGTTTGCTACTTGTCTCTTACATATATAACTTAGTAGTATTAATAATTTGAGGTACCTCAAATTTAAAATTCTTCTCTTTAAGGCTTTCTTTGCCAATTTCATAGCTCTTCTCCTAAGAGTTCAATAGCAAATCCATGATATTAAAACATATAACACATAACCTTTAGGAGTGAAATAAAATAGTAATAATAAGTATGTCATAAGCACAATAGTATTTTTTAATACTAGTGAGTATGAAAGAAAAAAATTGAAATCAAATACTAGGGTAGCAAATGTGAAGCAATCTGATTCTGCTGCTAAATCGCTTCAGTCGTGTCCAACTCTGTGAGACCCCATAGACGGCAGTCCACCAGGCTCCTCCGTCCATCAGATTCTCCAGGCCAGAGTACTGGAGTGGGTCGCCATTGCCTTCTCCAATCTGATTCTAGCCATTACTAATTGCATATCAAAGTGTGTTTATATTGTAAGTGAAAAATAAACACATGCAAATTTAATATATCTGATTTTAGAATTACCCATCTGACAGTTTTGCTATGCTGATTTAAGTATGATTATGCTTATAACCATGTACAGATGTTGAACTTGATGAATTTTTATTAACTATTGGCACAGACTTACTAGTTTCAAAGAAACATTTTTCTTGCTATATTTTGAAAAAATAATCATTAACAATTGAGTTGTGGGAAAACCTTTTGCAGAGGTCCTGCTTTTCTTCCCCTTTAAGTAAAATGAGTTTTAAAATGCAGTGGAAAGGTGTAAAAAGGGGACTCAATGAGTAGTGATGAAAAGAGTTTTTTAAAAACCAGCTAATTTTGTGGCTAGTATATTTAGAAAGACAAGGAGTCACTATGATTTTGCATTTTGTACAATGAAAATACCCATGGCCAGGTGTAAAATTCGGGAAATACAAAGACAGGCAAATTTGATTCAACAGTGAATTGACTATGACATTATGGTTATATAATAATCTTTTCTATAATTGCTAATAAAACAGTTTGCCAGTACAGGAAAGGAAAGTGCCAGATAAATGCCACTAAGAACTTTAAGTTGTATACATTCAGTATATTTTCAATCTCTCTAACTATTGATGAATTAAAATGGTGTTCTTTCTTTGTCAATGTGAAAATCAAATGCATTAATTATGGGCCAAAAGGTATACTGGATTTTATTAGTCCTAATATATCAATAACTTTTGTCCTCTAATACCGTAATTTAATGTAAATGAAAAAGGAATTGGTAATGATAATTCAAGATGTATGTGAAGCATCCATTTATTCATTCACTCAATTAATACATGTCACATATATTAAATTTTTAGACAGCACGATTCTGACAAGTACCAAGGTTTGGAAATTCCTGGTCTGTATAAAATAACACTACTTATATTAACTAGTCTTACTTGGTTTTAAAACAGAAAGATAAAACAGCAAGAGAGCTGTCCCTAATAATCTTTCTGTTCTGTCACAATTCACTGCCATGGTGCCATATCTGACCCTCATTAGCACTAACTTTCATAGGAACCTTCTACCTGGTTTCCTTTTTTCCATTCTATTTGTCTGTTAAAATCCCAGATTACTAGAACTTCAGTCCTTACTCTAAATTGACCCTATAGAGGATATCAGTCAGTCCACTGATTTCAATCAGCTCTTTCTAAAGACAATACATGTATTTACATCCAGCCCAAATCTATTTCCTGAGTTTTATACTTACGTATTTCACAGTTTAGTGCACATCTCTCAAATGAGACACAAATTTATCCCAAACCCAACCCATCCAATGCCCTGCCAAGCTGGTCGTCTTCTCCCATATCAAAATTCAGAGTGACTGCAGTTTTACTCTCCTGACCATGCTTCCAGTGGCTCCATGAGCTGGACATATGGATCTTTCCATGTTTTTCATTGGTTGAACTTGTTTTTCTTTATAATACATCTTTTTTTCCCCCACATGTCTCTGCCTCTTTCCTCTTACCAACACATGTCTCTGCCTGCCTGGCCACTTGTCTGGATGTTAGACCCTTGATCAAGAAAGTCTTCCCTTCAGGGTCAACATTCTTGAAGGTCCTGCTGGCCATGCCCAAGAAGCACTCTCTAATTGCATCCCAAAAAGAATTTCCCATCTCTGTATCTCATATTCTTTGTGCTAATTTACAACACTCCATCTTCAGTTACAGTTAATTAAACATGACTTACACAGTTAAGGGTAGAACCTAGATTTTATTACTTTTGGAATACTGAGCACATCCTGCAACACTCCTAGGAACATATAAAACTCTATAAAGAAGTAGTTATGAAAGAAATTAATCATTCTGTTCTCTGCAGCTTTGTCTTGCTCTTAAAGGCAATTTATTTTCCTAAATGTTCAGTGGTTTTATGGATATTTGTTTTTTAGTGTAAAAACAATGCATTCATTTTATTGTATATAGATTGGAAATATTGAAAAATATGAAGAAAAAATGAAAATTGCCTATTATCCCATTACCTTTTGGTAAACACCCTAAATATTTTGCACATTTTCTTCTAAATTCTTTTCCAATGTTGGTATTTTTGTGTATTTACACATACCATAGTTTATGGTATGCTTTCTATAGTATACCCTATGGATTTCCACAATTTTTAAAGTACCAACTGAACATAAATTTTAATAAGTATAGATATTAGCAACAATGTTTCTAATGGTTTTTAAATATTTGTTACTAAAACCTGCAATGCTCTAGAAATATTATACTGTAAATGCAAATAAGGGCTCTAAAAGAAAAGGAACTAAGACAGATCTGTTTAGAGTCTCATAAAATGTATATATTTCAAGCTCAGAACCTGGAGTATTTGGGAAATTTGTACTCATGTTTCCACAAATACAAAGCAAGAGAAAATGGTTATTGTGAAATAAGTGTGACCTTTCATTCCTTAATTTAAAAAAAATTCTGAACACTTGGCACTGTATTAAATATGAAATGAACAAGAGTACCAGGTGACTCTGCTAAAAGAACTTACATAATAAATGGGGAAACAGTTGATATGTACTTAAAACAATCAATTCAGTTCAGTACAGTTGCTCAGTTGTGTCTGACTCTTTGCAACCACATGAACCGCAGCACACCAGGCCTCCCTGTCAATCACCAATTCCCAGAGTCCACCCAAACCCATGTCCATAGTGTTGGTGAAGCCATCCAACCATCTCATCCTCTGTCATCACCTTCTCCTCCTGCCCTCAATCTTTCCAGCATCAGGGTCTTTTCAAATGAGTCAGCTCTTCACATCAGGTGGCCAAAGTATCAGAGTTTCAGCTTCAGCATCAGTCCTTCCAATGAACACCCAGGACTGATCTCCTTTAGGATGGACTGGTTGGATATCCTTGCAATCCAAGGAACTCTCAAGAGTCTTCTCCAACACCACAATTCAAAAGCATCAATTCTTTGGCACTCAGCTTTCTTTATGTCCAACTCTCACATCCATACATGGCCACTAGAAAACCATAGCCTTGACTAGACCGACCTTTGTTGGCAAAATAATGTCACTGCTTTTTAATATACTGTCTAGGTTGGTCATAACTTTCCTTCCAAGGAGTAGGAATCTTTTAATTTCATGGCTGCAATTACCATCTACAGTGATTTTGGACCCAGAAAAATAAATTCAGCCACTGTTTCCGCTGTTTCCCCATCTATTTGACATGAAGTGATGGGATCAGATGCCATGATCTTAGTTTTCTGAATGCTGAGCTTTAAGCCAACTTTTTCACTCTCCTCTTTCACTTTCATCAAGAGGCTCTTTAGTTCCTCTTCACTTTCTGCCATAAGGATGGTGTCATCTGCATATCTGAGGTTATTGATATTTCTCCCGGCAATCTTGATTCCAGCTTGTGCTTCTTCCAGCCCAGCGTTCCTCATGATGTACTCTGCATATAAGTTAAATAAGCAGGGTGACAATATACAACCTTGACATACTCCTTTGCCTATTTGGAACCAGTCTGTTGTTCCATGTCCAGTTCTAACTGTTGCTTCCTGACCTGTATACAGGTTTCTCAAGAGGCAGGTCTGGTGGTCTGGTATTCCCATCTCTTTCAGAAGTTTCCACAGTTTATTGTGATCCACATAGTCAAAGGCTTTGGCATAGTCAATAAAGCAGAAATAGTTGGTTTTCTGGAACTCTCTTGCATCTTCAATGATCCTGCAGATGTTGGCAATTTGATCTCTGGTGCCTCTGCCTTTTCTAAAACCGACTTGAACATTTGGAAGTTCATAGTTCACGTATTGCTGAAGCCTGGCTAGGAGAATTTTAAGCATTACTTTACTAATGTGTGAGATGAGTGCAATTGTGCAATAGATTGACCATTCTTTGGCACTGCCTTTCTTTGGGATTAGAATGAAAACTGACCTTTTCCAGTCCTGTGGCCACTGCTGAGTATTCCAAATTTGTTGGCATATTGAGTGCAGCACTTTCACAGCATCATCTTTCAGGATTTGAAATAGCTCAACTGAATTCCATCACCTCCACTAGCTTTGTTTGTAGTGATGCTTCCTAAGGCCCACTTTACTTCACATTCCAAGATGTCTGGCTCTAGGTGAGTGATCACACCATCGTGATTATCTTGGTCATGAAGATCTTTTCTGTACAGTTCTGTGTATTCTTTCTACCTCTTCTTAATATCTTCTGCTTCTGTTAGGTCCCTACCATTTCTGTCCTTTATTGAGCCCATCTTTGCATGAAATGTTCCCTTGGTATCTCTAATTTTCTTGAAGAGATCTCTAGCCTTTCCCATTCTAGTGCTTTCCTCTATTTCTTTGCATTGATCGCTGAAGAAGGCTTTCTTATCTCTCCTTGCTACTCTTTGGAACTCTGCACAAATGGGTATAACTTCTCTTTTCTCCTTTGCTTTCCACTTCCCTTCTTTTCTCAGCTATTTGTAAGGCCTCCTCAGACAGCCATTTTGCTTTTTTTTTCATTTCTTTTTTCTTGGGGATGGTCTTGATCCCTGTCTCCTGTACAATGTCACGAACCTCCATCCATAGTTCATCAGGTATCCTATCAGATTTAGTCTCTTAAATCTATTTCTCACTTCCACTGTATAGTCATAAGGGGTTTGATTGAGGTCATACCTGAATGGTTTAATGGTTTTCTCACTTTCTTCAATTTCAGTCTGTATTTGGCAATGAGTTCATGATCCGAGCCACAGTCAGCTCCCCGTCTTGTTTAAGGTAAGAGAAACCCAAGTAAGACGGTAGGTACTGAGAGAGGGGATCAGAGGGCAGACGGACTGAAACCACAATCACAGACAACTAGCCAATCTGATCACACGGACCACAACCCTGTCTAACTCAATGAAACTAAGCCATGGCCATGTGGGGCCACCCAAGACGGTCATGTCATGGTGGAGAGGTCTGACAGAATGTGGTCCACTGTAGAAGGGAATGGCAAACCCCTTCAGTATTCTTGCCTGAGTACCCCATGAACAGGATGAAAAGGCAAAAAGATAAGACACTGAAAAATGAAGTCCCCAGGTCAGTAGGTGCCCATTATGCTACTGGAGATCAGTGAAGAAATAACTCCCTTTCATTCTTTCTAATGAAAAGATGGAGCCAAAGCAAAAGCAACACCCAGTAGTGAATGGGACTGGTGATGGAACCAGGGTTTGATGCTGTAAAGAGCAATATTGCATAGGAACCTGGAATGTTAGTTCCATGAATCAAGGCAAATTGGAAGTGGTCAAACAGGAGATGACAAGAGTGAACGTCGACATTCTAGGAATCAGTGAATTAAAATGGACTGAAATGGGTGAATTTAACTCGGATGACCATTATATCTACTACTGTGGGCAGGAATCCCTTAGAAGAAATGGAGTAGCCATCATGGTCAACAAAAGAGTCCGAAATGCAGTACTTGGATGCAATCTTAAAAATGACAGAATGATTTCTATTCGTTTCCAAGGCAAACCATTCAATATCACAGTAATCCAAGTCTATGCCCTGACTAGTAATGCTGAAGAAGCTGAAGTTGAACAGTTCTATGAAGACCTACAAGACCTTCTAGAACTAACACCCAAAAAAGATGTCCTCTTCATTATAGGAGACTGGAATGCAAAAGTAGGAAGTCAAGAAACACCTGGAGTAACAGGCAAATTTTGCCTTGGAGTACAGAATAGAGCAGGGCAAAGGTTAATAGAGTTTTGCCAAGAGAACGCACTGGTCATAGTAAACACCCTATTCCAACAACACAAGAGAAGACTCTACACATGGACATCACCAAATGGTCGACACCGAAATCAGTTAAAACAATAATGGGAATCAATACAACCTGGAATAAGTTCCAAGAAGGAAATATAAATGATGCTTTCCAAAAAACGCCTAGTGAGACCTGCTTTAGAAACAATAAACAAGGAAAGAACCAGCTACCAGTACAGGGGAACCTCTCCTGAAAAAAAGAACAGAAAGTGCATGGTGCTAAGGACAGACAGATGTGCCGTCCTTTTGGAAAGGCTTTCAGTGATGCTGAAACTGGCATTAAAGGGACAAGTGTATAAGTGGAGTTGAATTTGTGGGCAAAAATTCGATCATAATGGATAATATATTTGGTCTTCGCTATTCTACAAGCATATAATAGAGTAGACCTATAATACATTTAAATATAAAAGCTGCTTAGACTGCAATTCCTCCTGTCACTTCTTCTTGTGTTTATTTATGTATGTATATATATATAAAGACAGCAGTTAATACTCACCAGTCTGATTACAAAAGAGTACATTTTCTAACTCAATCATCTATAAAGCATATTATAAACAGATTTTTTTAAAACTTTGGGTAAAACTGAATGCATTTCATGCAGTGCCACGCACAGAAATGTTGATGGAATTTGAATCACTGTTAATACAAAGATGAGACTGTGAAATTCAGACATATTGGAGGAAATTTATACCCAATATCAATCATGCTGGTTTGTATTTTATCTTCTTTGAATGAAGATAAGGGAAATAGGAACCCATGGAAATAGAAAATAAGTCTGAATAACACTTCACTAAATTACTGTTAATTGTTTATACCATTAACATCTCATATTAAGTCATCTAGATTAAAAATGTTTGAATTATTAATTTTTAATCTGTAGGCCATTTTTACCACTTAGACTCTCCTTGGATGCCTCTGCCCCATATATTTCAACTGAATTATGAACCTGCCTGAAGCTGAGTAAACCTGGCCAAAATGTACTGTCCACTAGTGTTATGTGTTAATTTTGGATGTAGAGCAAAATGATTCAGTTGAACACATATCTTTTCATATTCTTTCCCATCTAGGTTTATCACAGGATATTGAATATAGTTCCCTGTGCTATACAATAGGACTTTGTTGTCTATCCACTGTAAATGTAATGGTTTGCATCTAATCCATCCTTCTCCTTTCCCCCGCCCCCTTGGCAACCACAAGTTTGATCTCTATGTGTGTGAGCCTTTTTCTGTTTTATAGATAGGTTCATTTGTGCCATATTTTAGATCCCACATACAAGTGATACATGGTATCTGTCTTTCTCTTTCTCACTTCACTTAGTATGATCATCTCTAGTTGCATCCATGTTGCTGTAAATGGTATATTTTGTTTTCCTTTATGGCTGAGTAGTATTCCATTGAATTAATATATATTGTATATATACCACATCTTTTTCTTTAACTAAATAAACATTTATTGACTGAATAATATAACCTTAATGCAACTCTGTATTTCTTTATGAAATCAGGAAATTAGATTATATCAGCATATGTATAATATTTCCTTTTAAACACTGTTTACTTTTTTGTTTTGTTTTAAAAACCCCATGTATTTAGAGATAAAATGTCCACTTTTAAATGATAGGTGTCTGGTGGTGGTGGTGCTTTAGTCACTAAACCATTTCTGACTCTTGCAACCCCATGGACTACAGCCTGCCAGGCTCCTCTGTCCATGGGATTTCCCAAGAATACTGGAGTAAGTTGCCATTTCCATCTCTAGGGGGTCTTCCTGAACCATGAATATCAGACCAGTGTCTCCTGCATTTCAGGCTGTTTCCTTACCCCTGAGACCCTTGGGGATTCCCTGATAGATATATCTAAGAAACCAGGGAAAGGAAAATTAGAAAAAAAATACCACATCTTCTTTATCCATTCACCTGCTGATGGACATCTAGGTTGTTTCCATGTTTGGGCCATTGTGAAAAGTGTTGCTATGAACATTGGGGTGCATGTATATTTTGAATTTTAGTTTTGTCTGGGTATATGCTCAGGGGTAGGATTGATGGATTGTATGGTAATTCTATTTTCAGTTTTCTGAGGAATCTCTGTATGTTTTCTGTGGTGTCTGCACAAACTTGTATTCCCACAAACAGTGTAGGAGGTTTCCCTTTTCTCCATACCCTCTCTAGAATTCATTATTTGTAGACTTTTCAATGATGGCCATTCTGACCAGTGTCAGGTGGTACCTCATTGCAGTTTTGATTTGCATTTCTCTAACAATTAGTGATATTGAGCATTTTTTCATGTGCCTTTTAGTCATCTGTATGTCTTCTTTGGATGAATGTCTATATAGGTGTTCTGCCATTTTTTGATTGAGTTGTTTGCTTTTTTGCTATTGAGTTCTATGAGCTATTCATGTTTTGGAAATTAAACACTTCTTGATTACATTGTGTTTGCAAGTATTTTCTCCCAGTCCATAGGTTGTCTTTGCATTTTGTTTATAGCTTCCTTTGCTGTGCAAAAGCTTGCAAGTTTGATTAGGTCCATTTGTATATTTTTGCTTTTATTTCTATTACCTTGGGAGACTGACCTAAGAAAACATTGGTACACTTTATGTCAGAGAATATTTTGCCTAAGGTCTCTTCTATGAATTTTATGGTGGCATATGTTGTGTACCTATGGCTGTCCAGCTCTCCCAATACCATCTTCTGAAGAGACTGTCTTTTCCCCATTGTATATTCTTGCTTCCTTTGTTGAAGATTAATTGGCGGTATGTGTATGGGTTTATTTCTGGGCTCTCTATTCTGTTCCATTGATCCATATGCCTGTTTTGGTGCCAATACCATGCTGTTTTGGTTACTATAGCTTTGTAGTGTAATCTGAAGTCTTGGGAAGGTTATGCCTCCTGCTTTGTTAAAAGATGCATCTTTTTTAGTGAGCAAGAATGACAGAAACATTATGCTTACAGAACCTAAAAAGCCTGCACACATGTATAAATAGAGTAAAATTTAGACAAAAGCTAGAGAGAGTAAAAATTAGCTGCTAAAATTGTCCTTGGGGTCTGGAAATGAAAGAGCATTTTTTAAGTAAGTCAGCATAGATGTAATTACTAGGGAAAACTTGGAAATTCATAAAAAATAGCTTCAGCTCTTTTATACCTCAGAAATGAAGGAATAGAGAACTAAGAAACATACCTCCCTTCCAGAAATAATTCTTTACCTATGCTAAAAATGGAGAATACAATAACCTGGATGACACAGGGTCACTTCATCTAGAAAGTGGAGTTAATGTTCCAGAGGAAGTGGCCATGAATTAGTACCTTTGAAGAAAAAAAGGGCATGCCTCCTTTCCTCTTTAGAAGAGATGCCCCAGGTTGTACTTTGAAGGACTGAGCAATCATCCATCCATGGATCTCGTGAAAAAAAAAAAAACAGATTTGCCTCGAGTCTTGAGGTAACTGAATATGTGAAATGAAGAATTTAAAATATCATTATTTAAATTTTGAATGTTCACATATTTTACTGTATCTGCTGTTCCAAAATGTCATTCCCTTCTCCACACCATGATGGATATAGTGTCTGTCACAATGCACATAAAGCACAAGGGCTATGACCACACCAGGACTAGATAAGTTCATCCACCTGAGATAAAATGGATTCAAAGCACCTCTACATCCAAAAAGGGTCTTAAAAACTGAGCCCATCTGTTCTTTGGCCCCAAAGATCAGAGACTGTTTAGGGTCATGCTCTTGTATGAGAAGCTCTGAGCCCTAAACCTTGTGTACTGCACACTGGCTGCAAAAATCTTAGGCAAGTTATTTAACCTCTCTGTTAATTGATTTTGATATCTCCAAACAAAAATAGTAACCCACAAATAAGGTTGATTAGACATATATGTGTAAGTGCTATATAATGCCACTGAGTATAGAAGACCTAATATAAATAATGATTTCAGTGTGTCTGCCATGGTCAACAAAAGAGTCCAAAATGCAGTACTTGGATGCAATCTTAAAAACAACAGAATTATTTCTGTTCGTTTCCAAGGCAAACCATTCAATATTACAGTAATCCAAGTCTATGCGCCAACCAGTAATGCTGAAGAAGCCGAAGTTGAATGGTTCTATGAAGACCTACAAGACGTTTTAGAACTAACACCCAAAAAAGATGTCATTTTCATTAGAGGGGACTGGAATGCAAAAGTAGGAAGTCAAGAAACACCTGGAGTGACAGGCAAATTTGGCCTTGGAGCACAAAATGAAGCAGGGCAAAGGCTAATAGAGTTTTGTCAAAAGAACGCACTGGTCATAGCAAACACCCTCTTCCAACAACACAAGAGAAGACTCTACACATGGACATCACCAGATGGTCAACACCAAAATCAGATTGATTATATTCTTTGCAGCCAAAGATGGAGAAGCTCTATACAGTTAGCAAAAACAAGACCAGGAGCTGACTCTGGCTCAGATCATGAACTCTTTATTGCCAAACTCAGACTTAAATTGAAGAAAGTAGGGAAAACCACTAGACCATTCAGATATGACCTAAATCAAATCCCTTATGTTTATACAGTGGAAGTGAGAAATAGATTTAAGGGACTAGATCTGATAGATACATTGCCTGATGAACTCTGGACGGAGGTTCGTGACATCGTACAGGAGACAGGGACCAAGACCATCCCCATGGAAAAGAAATGCAAAACAGCAAAATGGCTGTCTGAGGAGGCCTTACAAATAGCTGTGAAAAGAAGAGAAGCAAAAAGCAAAGGAGAAAAGGAAAGATATAACCATCTGAATGCAGAGTTCGAAAGAATAGCTCGGAGAGATAAGAAAGCCTTCCTCAGTGATCAATGCAAAGAAATAGAGGGAAAAAACAGAATAGGAAAGACAAGAGATCTTTTCAAGAAAACTAGAGGTATCAAGGGAACATTTCATGCAAAGATGGGCTCGATAAAGGACAGAAATGGTATGGACCTAACAGAAGCAGAAGATATTAAGAGGTGGCAAGAAGAACTGTACAGAAGAACTGTACAAAACAGATCTTCACGACCAAGATAATCACGATGGTGTGATCACTCACCTAGAGCCAGACATCTTGGAATGTGAAGTCAAGTGGGCCTTAGAGAGCATCACTACAAAAAAAGCTAGTGGAGGTGATGGAATTCCAGTTGAGCTATTTCAAATGATGCTGTGAAAGTGCTGCACTCAATATGCCAGCAAATTTGGAAAACTCAGCAGTGGCCACAGGACTGGAAAAGGTCAGTCTTCATTCCAATCCCAAAGAAAGGCAATGCCAAAGAATGCTCAAACTATCACACAGTTGCACTCATCTCACATGCTAGTAAAGTCATGCTCAAAATTCTCCAAGCCAGGCTTCAGCACTATGTGAACCGTGAACTTCCAGATGTTCAAGCAGGTTTTAGAAAAGGCAGAGGCACCAGAGATCAAATTGCCAACATCCGCTGGATCATGGAGAAAGCAAGAGAGTTCCAGAAAAACATCTATTTCTGCTTCATTGACTATGCAAAACCTCTGACTGTGTGGATCACAATAAACTGTGGAACATTCTGAAAGAGATGGGAATACCAGACCACCTGACCTGCCTCTTGAGAAACCTGTATGCAGGTCAGGAAGCAACAGTTAGAACTGGACCTGGAACAACAGACTGGTTCCAAATAGGAAAAGGAGTACGTCAAGGTTGTATATTGTCACCCTGTTTATTTAACTTATATGCAGAATACATCATGAGGAATGCTGGGCTGGAAGAAGCACAAGCTGGAATCAAGATTGCCGGGAGAAATATCAATAACCTCAGATATGCAGATGACACCACCCTTATGGCCGAAAGTGAAGAGGAACTCAAAGGCCTCTGGATGAAAGTGAAAGAGGAGAGTGAAAAGGTTGGCTTGAAGCTCAACATTCAGAAAACAAAGATCATGGCATCTGGTCCCATATCTTCATGGGAAATAGATGGGGAAACAGTGGAAACAGTGTCAGACTTTATTTTTTGGGGCTCCAAAATCACTGCAGATACTGATTGCAGCCAGGAAATTAAAAGATGCTTACTCCTTGGAAGGAAAGTTGTGACCAACCTAGATAGCATATTAAAAAGCAGAGACATTACTTTGCCAACCAAGGTCCGTCTAGTCAAGGCTATAGTTTTTCCAGTGGTCATGTATGGATGTGAGAGTAGGACTATGAAGAAAGCTGAGCGCCAAAGAATTTATGCATTTGAACTGTGGTGTTGGAGAAGACTCTTGAGAGTCCCTTGGACTGCAAGGAGATCTAACCAGTCCATTCTAAAGGAGATCAGTTCTGGGTGTTCATTGGAAGGACTGATGCTAAAGCTGAAACTCTAACACTTTGGCCACCTCATGCGACGAGTTGACTCACTGGAAAAGAGTCTGATGCTAGGAGGGATTGGGGGTGGGAGGAGAAGGGGACGACAGAGAATGAGATGGCTGGATGGCATCACCGACTCAATGGACATGAGTTTGAGTGAACTCTGGGAGTTGGTGATGGACAGGGAGGCCTGGCGTGCTGTGATTCATGGGATCGCAAAGAGTCGGACACGATGAGTGACTGAACTGAACTGAACTGAATATAAATAATACACTGTTAATATTATTTTAATATTCCAAAGAAATTCTTGATTTTCCAATGGCTGCCAGCCACTATAGTATTAAAAATATATATTCTCTTATGTAACACTCAGTTATATTTGGGGTCAAGCAATCCAGAGGTCTGATACTTGAACTTTTATTTTCAAGCTCTGTTACATGTGGCATGGCATTCTTCATTACCAAAGTATGCAAGCTGAAAAGCATACTACATCCTTTGTATCTCTTTTCTTATTGATTACATCTGTAAATAGAAAAGCAAAATTATTACTTGGTTCAGAACAGCTTATTTATTTGCTCTTTTTTGTTAGTACTCCAGTTAAACAGAGATTTTGCACAACACTAGAGCATTATTCAGCATGCACTTTGCTGTTTAGAAGTGCTTAAGCACTCTTTCCTCCCATCACCAAACCCAAGCATAGCTGCCATTTTTCAGAGTCAACCAAAAGTGTGATGAGCTTGTAACAAACAGGGTTTAAAGAGGTAGAATCAATGAGTATACTCAGCATTACTGCAGTGTATACCCCAAAGGAATGGCCAAAGGACACCTGGCCAGGTATTAATGGCTGATATCTTACGGGGCATAACAGTGATTTCCTAACAGTTGGCTACATGGGTTTGGAGGCTATTCTTTGGGAGACATATCGCATCCATCCACAGAAATTATAATTACTGCATAATCCATTCGAAATTGTTGGAGCCAGCTTTATTGGTGTATCATTTATTTTATTTTTCCTCTGAGAGTCTGGAAAATTGATAATTATTGTAGATAACTGTGTATATACAAACACACACACAAAGAATAGAGAATTACAACCATTTTCAGATTTACTTTCACCCTTGTCAATACATCTCCCCGTCATTAATAGTTTTCCAATCCTAGGGCCAAAACACATTTTTTATACCGAGTTCAAATTCCATGCATTTTTTTGCTCTTGAAATGGCTGATTTTTTTATTGGCATGTATGAGAGCACACACATCTCCTTTAATAAGAATGGAAGCAGGAAGGTTTGCTAAAGCACGTTTCTTCAAAATTGGACACAGTTTTAACAATTCACAAAATTGCTATGACCGGATTTATGGCTTAACTTTACCGAGGTAAATAAGTGCTTTTATTCTACTTTAACCAGGAAAACATTTGCTCAGCTGGTCTCACACCTCTATGGACATTATCTGCTTCATCTCCCTGAAGCATCTAGGTTATAGTCAAATTTCTCTTTCCTAACATTTAGTGTTATATAAAATGATGCTGTTATTGTTTGCCTGTCACTAAGTAATAATTTCAGAGAAAGCTAAAGTCAAGATAATTATAAAATACACTTGAATAATTTCTTTAGGGGAGGAGAAGTAAAGGTTACTATATATTCTGTTATTTTTGCTGCTGCTTTTCTGGCATTTAATTTCTGTTCCCAACCAGCTCAACAATTAGTTTCAGCCTCTCATTGTCACAGAAAAAAATATATATACTAGCCTCTCCCTGTTGAGAATTTTATTTTCTTTTTATGCTTAAAAGATCCAATCCTCTGGGTCTAAGTAATAGTTATATGTGAAAAGATGATTCTAATTCTCACCTAATTGCTACTTTTATGGGGAAATCTGGGTAAGTCACAAATTTTATGTTTCTCTTTTATGAAATGATTTTAGCCAATCTTTTGCCTTAGTTGTAGAGTTATATATCTTGAATGCTAACAGATTTGTGAAATATGTAATACATACACAGTTGTATTATAGATGTATATATAGCTCCACATATAAAAGCAAATTTGTTAACATACATGAATTATTCAAACAATTTCACCTAATGTTATTACTAGTGTTCTTTTAAAACGACTTTTCCATTTTGGTAATGTTTACAGAATTTTCAGAAAAGATAATAAAACATTACCCATAATTTCAACTGGCTAACCAATATTATCATTTTATGTTTAAAACTCAGATCTCAATATGTCTCTATACTAAATTTGTTCTGCTCCACCCTCACCCATATTTCCTAGAATCTGAGATCAGTTTCAGTTTCTGAAGCCTCTCCAAATTATCTGTGAGACTATGTAGGAGGTCTCACAAATATTCCCAAACTCAGAACTTGGGTCACCAGGAGGAAGCCCACAGAATCAGTGATTCCTGGGAAATTCCCTAGTGGTCAAGACTGTGCACTTTCACTGCTGAGGCCCTGGGTTCAGTCCCTGGTCTGGGAACTAAGATCCCACAAGCCTCACCATGTGGCTTATTATTTTTCAAAAATTATTATATATAAATCTCAGTTCAGTTCAGTTCAGTCGCTCAGTTGTGTCTGACTCTTTGCGACCCCATGGATCACAGCACGCCAGGCCTCCTTGTCCATCACCAACTCCCGGAGTTCACCCAAACACATGTCCATAGAGTTGGTGATGCCATCTAGCCATCTCATTCTCTGTCGTCCCCTTCTCCTCCTACCCCCAATCCCTCCCAGCATCAGAGTCTTTCCCAGTGAGTCAACTCTTCACATGAAGTGGCCAAAGTATTGGAGTTTCAGCTTTAGTATCAGTCCTTCCAATGAACACCCAGGACTGATCTCCTTTAGAATGAACTGCTATATATACACATATGTTAATATGTGTTCATCTCAATCTCCAAATTTATCTCTCCCCCCACCTCTGTTGTCCCCTTTGGGGACATAATTTTGTTGTCTATGTTTATGAGTCTATTTCTGTTTTGTAAATAAGTTCATTTGTATCACTTTTTAGAGTACATATGTGAGTGTGCTAAGTCACTTCATCCATGTCTGACTCTTTGCAACCCTAAGGACTGTAGCCCTCCAGGCGCCTCTGTCCAGGGGTTTCTCCAGGTGGGAACCCTGCAGTAGGTTGCCATTTTCTCCTCCAGGGGATCTTCCCAGGGACCTCCAGGTAACAAACCCACATCTTTTACATATCCTGCATTGTCAAGCCAGTTCCTTACCACTAATGCCACCTGGGAAGCTCCCACATATGTGTTATATCATATCATATTTGCCTTTCTCTGTCAGACTTAACTTTGTTTGAATCTCTAGGTACATCCATGATGCTGCAAATGCAAATGGAATTATTTCATTCTTTTTTATAGCTGAGTAATTTTCTATTGCTTGCACACACACACACACACTACATCTCCTTTCCCATTCTTTTGTTGATGGATATTTAGGTTGCTTCCATGTCTTGGTTATTGTGAATACTGCTGCTGTGAACATTGGAGTGCATGTATCTTTTCAATTTAGAGTTTTCTCTGGATTCAAAATTATACACAAAATATAAGTCATTTATTGAGTATAAGAATTACCATATGTTTTACTATAAATTTTCAACATATTACCTAATTGTTTCTGAAAATAATTGTGATGTAGGCATTATCATCTCCCTTTCAAAAGTAATAAAGAAACCGAGAAATAGCAATGCTTGGTGAATTACAACTAAGGTACAGTGCTTCTCACCTCAGTGTTAAAATATCTTATGATTTAGCACCAAGATAAATAAACATTTCTCAGGCAGGGCTACTTGAAAATCCAAAATTTATTATCGCTCTGTAACAATTTACTCCCATTGGTGATGATGAAAATATCCTTTTATTGTACCTTCTTTTGTACTTTGTATGCAACATATATTCTAATTACATGCAGCTCTATCCTCTGTTTCTCTGTACCAAATAAGTGTGTCACATTTGGTATCAAATAAACTGCCATATATAATGATATTTACATACCATTACATAAATAATACCATTTATATATGGAAGTTATATATATATATATAAAATGTGTAATTCTTATCTCACCAAAGAGACTCTAACTTCACTGTGGGCAGACTGTTAGCTGTGCAGTGAATTCTATAGCATCTAGGGCAATGCAGAGTATACAGGCATTTACTGAATACCAACAGTCTTACAAGTTTATTTTTTAAGAGTGTTACCAGAGCTATGTAATGGTATGACCAACTGCTCAGTCTTTTAAAATGAAGGATTTAGTAACTTGAAGTATATTTACTTCATCAATTTCTCTGTCCTTCAGTGGTTAGATCCTTTTTCTGCTTAAAGATTATGCAAGACTGATGGTAATATTTTTAACATGCATTAGCTTACCAGACAGACTTTACAAGGATCAGAGAATTATTGATCTAGATGTATTTTTTCTTCCTACTGCCTCAACACACTTCTCCAGCCAAGTGCCAATTTACATAGCATATGTAAATAAGCTTCATACAAACATGCACAAAAAATATTGTACCTCTTAGCATCATTAAAAAGAACAAAAACTACCACTTTACAGCTGGAAAATGTCAATACATATTGAAGAGCAATATATCACTAATAATTTTTAAGTCATATAATGTTGGATTAGCTAAACAGAAATGATACTTTTAATGAGTATTCAGTTCAGTTCAGTTCAGTAGCTCGATTAAACCCTTGTTAATGCATGCTCATGATATAATATAGATATTTTTCAAACATGTTCTTTTAGCTGGGAACTATCAGACATATTTTTCTCAATTTAAGGAAGATACTCAATTAACAAATAATGCTATTAGAGACAAATGTCAACTTCAAATAAATGAGTACAATATGAAGCAATTTAAGTGAGAATAACTTTCATTTTTGTATGGCTCTGAAATTTCAAAGATTTTCAGATCATGAAGAGGCCCTTTAAGACACTGCTGCCTTTTTTAGAATGTTAAATGCCTGGACATGACCCGAAATAGTCCACATACCTGTAAACTGAGAACAAGATTCATCATACACTAGGAATGCAGAAAAATGAAGCACAGGGAAGGAAAATACATACGGCATTTCACATGGCAATAATGAGGCTAAGTTGCTCTTTGTATTCAAACTGCAGATAAAAATCCAAAGCTTATAAAATCAAAAGGCCTAAAATAATAATAAAAGCAACCAAGGATTTCTTAGGCTTCTCCCAATTCTGATATACTGAATCAGTTCAAATGGGTAATAAGAATATTTAATTGGTTAATCTTTGAGTGATATTTCACTTCTCTGCAGGTCAAATTCTAATATAGAAAGGAAAAGGAAAGAAAAGGGAAAAAGCTAAATTTTAATTCAACAGACAGGATGCACATTTAAAGAGCTCACTGACGTGATAAGCATAACTTTATAGATTATTCATATGCAAGAATAAGGCATTTATAAATAAACAAATCTATACAAGTACACACATAGAGTCGGCCTTTTTCTGTCTTCCTCTCTTTCTAATTAGCTGTATGAAGAGCCTTAGGACTATTTGATCTATAGTTTTCAGGCAAACAGATCCAAGTGTAAAGCATTATTGCCTCAACATAGAAAAGTCTGTTTCAGTTGCTCACATATTTTTCCCTAATGTCTGTTTTGAGGGCTAGATTATACACTGAAATACAAGTTGACTCTGTCTTCCTACAAAAGGGCATTTACAAAATTTAACTAAACCTGACAGTAATTTACCATATCTTCATGGATGTAATTAAATGTATAAGAAAGAAAAATACCTTCTTGAAGAATTAATTGTGTATTTCACTTTGTAAAGGAATTTTTTTTAGTATTGATAATTTATCCTGAAAGTGTGCTTGAAATATTTTGTTCTATTTAATGACAGGGTATTACCTATATATCCTTCCCCCTACTTTATGAATACCATGTAATTTAAAGCAGAAATTACATGAAATATCAAAAGATTCATTCAACTCTTAGCCTGTTATCTTTATGTTATAAATTACAATTTTTATTTTTAATAAAAGCAATATAATAATCTTAGTTTTGATCATTACTCAGTATAGAATTACATAACTTGTCTGCAGATAAGGAAGGAAATATTTATTCTCCAACAATCTATAAAGAACAAAACATTTATTCTAGTATAAATTTAAATAAACCTCTATAATTCTTTTTCTCAAACATCTGCTAACTATGACTTTTGAATTCTACCCTGTAATTTTCTCTCAAATTAACTGCCTCCCTACATTTCTTGTGCTTCCAAGGGGAGCTACTGATAAAGAACCCTCCTGCCAATGCAGGAGACAGAAGAGACTCAGGTTTGATCCCTGGGTTGGGAGGATACCTTGGAGGAGGGCATGGCAAGCCACTCCAGTATTCTTGCCTGGAGAATCCAATGGACAGAGGAACTGGGCAGGCTGTAGCAAAAGAGTCGCCAAGACTTGGACATGACTGAAGTAACTTAGCATGCATTTCTTCCATGTGTCCAATCATAGAACACTTTTTCAGTGTCCCTCATGTTTCAAATACTAGCATATTCTCTAGGACCACAGAGATAGAGCTTACCCCCAAGAACTTCCAGCAACTGTAGGAGACATTAGAGAATTGGCAATAACAACATAATTGAGAAAGTATCCATCCATGGTAGAGGCTCACTGTCACAAATTTCTGAAGCACCTGTCTTGATTCAAGAAAGTTAAAAAAGCCTTTGAAGAAAAGATAATATTTGAACTGACTCTTTAATGACAAGTGTTATTTAAGAAGGTTGACAAGGCAAGTGAAGATGTTCCAGATAAAAGAAACACTAGCTGAAATGACTCAAAAGTACAAGGGAGGATACCTCACTCAGGAAACGGCAAGAATTTCTGTAAAGCTAGTTAAGTCTTGAAGTTGTAGCAAGAGATTAAAATGGAAATTTATAAAGACGATTGATTATAAGGGTCCTTGTAAGTGTATCTAAAAAGTTTGGACTTTTACCTGAATGTAAAAGGGAGGTACTGAGTGATTTTGCTGTTGTTCAGTCACCAAATTGTGTCCAAATCTTTGTGACCCCATAGACTGCTGCATGCCAGACCTCCCTGTCCCTCGTCATCTCCCAGAGTTTGCCCAAGTTCATAACCATTGAATCGGTGATGCCATCCAACCATCTCATCCTCTGTCACCCATTTCTCCTTCTGCCTTCAATCTTTCCCAGCATCAGAGTCTTTTCCAATGAATTGGCTCTTTGCATCAGGTGGCCAAATTATTGGAGCTTCAGCTTCAGTCCTTCCAATGAATATTCAGGGCTGACTTCTTTTAGGATTGACTGCTTTGATTTCCTTGTTTTCCAAGGGACTCTAAAGGGTCTTCTCCAAAACTACAGTTTGAAAGCATCAATTCTTTGGTGCTCTGCCTTCCTTATGGGCCAGCTCCCACATCCATAGATAATAAAGACCATAGCCTTACTATCCAGATCTTTGTTGGCAAAGTGATACCTTGCTTTTTAATACACTGTCTAGGTTTGTGATCGCTTCCTGTCAAGAAGCAATTGTCTTTAAATTTCATAACTGCAGTCACCATCCACGGTGATTTTAGAGCCCAGGAAGAGGATATCTGTCACTGCCTCCACCTTTTCCCTTTCTATTTGCCATGAAGTGATGGCATTAGATGCCATGATCTTAGTTTTTTATTAAAAAGGTACATATTTTACAGAGATTACTCTGGCAGCTATGTGGTGGATAATCTGATAGATTGGAGTCAGAGAAATCAATTAAAAAACTATCCTAAAAATATGAATTCATCTAATCCAAGAGCATAGGATATCTTTCCATTTTCTTTGAGTCATCTTCAATTTCCCTTTACTGTTTTGTAGTTCTCAACACATAAGTCTTTCACCTCCTTGGTCAGGTTTTTTCCTACTTATGTTATTATTTTTTTGGATGTGATTTTAAAAAGAATTGTTTTTGTTTCTTTTACATTCCCTTTCTGATATTTCATTGTTAGTGTAGAGAAATGCAACTGATTTCTGTGTGTTAATCCTGATACTTTGCTGGATTAATTTACCAGTTCTAGAAGTTTTGTGTGGAGTCCTTAAGGTTGTCTATAAATAGTCCTTAAGGTTGTCTATAAATAATATTATGTCATCTGCATATACTGATAATTTTACCTCTTCCCTTCCAACGTGGATACTATTTATTTCTCTTTCTTGTCTGATTACTGTGGCTAAGACTTCTGTGTTGAAAAGAAGTGGTGAGAGAGGGCATCCTTGTCTTGTTCCAAATTCTAATATCCTGGGTAAGAAATAAGGCAGGTTTAGCGAATGAAATCTAGTTGCAATGTGGTGTTAGTTGCGCAGTCATGTATGACTCTTTGCAACCCCACGGACTAGAGCCCACCAGGCTCCACTGTCCATGGAATTCTCCAGGCAAGAATACTGGTGTGGGTTGCCATGCACTTCTCCAGTTGCAATGTGGAACATGAGAGATTTGATACATATTTAGAAAATAGAGAAGTCTGTACTTGGTGATAAACTGAATGACATAAGGGAAAAGGGGGGTTTAGGGCTACCCCAAGTTTCTATTTTAGATGGATGAATGTGGAAGATGCTAAATACAGGGTTTGGAAATGAAATATTGTGGGTTTGGGTTAAAATGTGGTGACTACAATTTTGACATGTTGTTGGGTCTTGAACAGTTAGCTATGAGTAGGTTAAAATGTTGATTAGATAGCTGGAAATTCTAGACTGGATCTCAACACACAAACCTTGGCTGAAGAGAAGACATCAATGACACATCAAAGTTTTTGTAGGTAAAATCTCAGGGAGTATGTTCTATATGACTGAGCAGAAGGTCATTATCAAATTATATTCTCAAATATTAAATTTATTTTTATAACAGTTCTGGAGAGAAAGGTGGAGAGAGAATAATGACCCAAATATTATTGATTTTCCTGTTGAGGCTATCAGAGTGCACAGACAGTCACTGGATCAACCCAAGAGGAAAATGTTTTAATGCCCATCCCTGTTAAGGCTGTACATAAGCTCGCTGTCCCACATGTCCATGAATGACTCAGCTTTTGTCTTTTTATGTATGATCTGGATTACCCACCTGCTGTTTTTGTCCTGTTTGCAGAAAAAGAAATGAAGTAGAATGGAGAGATAACTTATTGAAGCTCACTTAATATATTCAGATGAAAATCAGGCCTAACAATGAAATGTGACTAATATTGTTCTCCAGTTATCCCATATTACAGTTATTCCATTTATCGTTTGTGTGAGAAAATGAAATGAGTAAATCAGAATAAATACTGAGTATCAGGATGTATATTTTAAAGGCCCTTGAGAATGTGGCTTGGCTTCCTTTGGCTAAAATAGATAATAGGGGCAAAGTCAAGGCTATATGCTCACCAACTAATTCCCTCTCCATCTCCTTACAAAATAAGATAATCTACAATTCCCAGCTTCTGCAGTTAGATGAGCAATATAGGGCAGTTTAGATAAAAGTGATACACATCACTTCAACCAGTATTCGTTTCCTATCGCTGCATAGGAAATTGCACAGACTAGGCTGCATTAAGTAAAACAAATTCATTATTTTAAAGTGTTTGTTGGGGCATGGTAGGACCGAATTCTTTGCTCTTTATCTGATTGAGCGTTGGGAGTGGGGGCAGTTCTCATCTGGGGCTGGAGGAGCTCTTCCAAGTTCATTGGCTAATAGCAAACTTCTTATCCTTGCAGCTGTAGGGCTGACACCCACACTTTACTACTAGCTCTCTGTCCACTGGGGCCTGCTCTCAGGTTCTTGTTACTGGCCCCTCCATTCTTAAAGCCAGCAAATGGAAAGTTTGTCTTGTATCAAATCTCTTTCATTTGAGTCCCTGGTCACCACTGTCTCTGGTCGCTAGACCCCGGTTTCATGTATTTAGATCCACCCAACCCTCGTAGTTTCCCTTTTTAAAAATCCAACCGTGTAGTTTAAAAAGATAACCTAACCAAAGGGGAAAAAATCTCTCATATTTATAGTATGTTGATTCTAGGGACCAGGGAATCCTCAAGGTCATCTTAGAATTCTATCACTTAGAATTCTATTACTCTGGCTAACCCACTGAATATCCCATGAGACCTTCGACTCACTATTTCCATCCACCACCAGGTTTGGAGATTCAGTCGAGGACTATGAGACCTTGAAAGATGAGGGGCCACCAGATGGAAAGGGCAGAGGTCCAGAAATGAGTATCAAAAGCATCAGTGCCCCCTTCCCCCACTTTCTTGCATTGCCCTGGGGAGTGAGCAAGAATCAAGTCTTTATTGCATTAAATTTTTGGAGCTCTTTGTTCCAGCTGATAACCTATTTTGGTTACTGCAGAAACTGGTATCAAATAATAATACAATAATATTGTGATGTATTATGAACTTGCTGTTTTCCAGCTTTTTATGTATTCCTTCCTTTCCCTAATAATTCAGGTGGCATCTTTCTATTTGTGGTGGCCTTGAGCAAGAAGCTGTTTTGAGCCATTAAGTAGATTTTGTAAATCTTTCTAAAAGACATTAGTTTGAAAGCTAATGTGCTTTTGATATGCAATATGCAAGCTTTATTGAGAAAGAAGTTCTTCTCTTGGAGTTATAGAAAAACTGGTTTTTGCATATCAATAGCCAAGTTGTGAGGTTCAGGATACAGACTACATATAATGTATCACAGATTAGTGAAAATGCATACTAATGCATTGGTTTACTTGCCTTGAAGGAGAAAAAGATGTGATTGCCGAAGGAATGAAGAGACTGAAATGAGATGTTGGTTTGATAAAGGAGAAGTAGAGAGACCCACATTCCTGGGTGAACTTCAAGCCACACAGACAAGACCCTTGTGCATCTTGAGGCTGAAATGGTGGATGAACTACAGCTAATGGAGGTGTGCCCAAGTGCATTCATCCAGACTCAGTGTTGGTAAAACACCTGAGTATTCTCCAGAGTAGTGAGTGAGCTGACAGATCTCCAGGGACTGAGAGCCAGGATGAGGTGTGGTCTTGTTCACTACAGGCTGAGGCTGGATTGATGAGACTAGAGGCTGATCCAATGCAAGATAGGTGATAACTGGTGAAAGCAGGATGACATTCATTGCAGACAACCCTCCTCTGATAGTAAAAAGATGTATTATGTGACTCTCCTTCCTCCGTATTGCAGATAGATTAATTTCGGGGAGAAGGGGAGAAATGAAGAGAGAGAAGGAAAATAAACTAATTAATTTGGATTTCTAATAAAAGGGACTGTGTTCATGGACTCGTGATATTTGGTCTTCCCCCACCAGCTGAAATAGAGGCCCAGATTGAAGTTAGTTGGAGAAATATGCTAAGTGACATCTTTGAAGATAAACTTCTTCCCTCAATAACTTGATGGAATACTTTTTTAATTTAGATTTCAACAGCTGCTGATATTAAAAAGGGAAGAAAAAACAACACAAGACTTCCCAAATAAAAACCTTTGATGAAGGAAGGAGGTCAGAATGCATCTCTAGCTGTGAAGAAGGAATTCATAGGGCCTGGACTCCATCTTAGGCCTGTTCATGCTGATCATGCTTGGCCACCTTTCCAATGGACTCTGAACTCTGTGTTTAGTGCCTATGAAAATGACAACAGAAGGATAAGACCCCCTCCAGACAGGGGAACCTTGAAGATTGTATCTAGGTTATTCATCGCCTAAGAGAAAACATACACTAATCACCCCTTCCTCCAGACAGGCCGTAAATTTTTCTGTATCTATCGGAGTGTAACCTCGGGCTTATTGATTATTGGCTAACTGTTTGAGCACATGAGCACATAGCACGTGAATGATGGGGTTACTGGGGTTGTATTTTCCTTGGTTTATGTTAAGTCTCAAGGAATTTGGAGTGGTGGGTTCAGACATGTTCACAAATGTTGGTCGGGGTCCTTGGCTAAGAGGAGACTCTGCCTTGGGCCCGCCAGCGTAATAAACTGCACTTCACTATCTGCATTGTCCTTCTGAGTGAGTTTGTTTCCCGAAACACGTAGCTACAACAGCTGCAGTACTGATCTTGCTTCTGAGTTCCATACTTACATTTTCAAATCCTTACAGGTCTGCATTATTGACCTCTATATAGTTCAGTTCAGTTCAGTCGCTCAGTCGTGTCCGACTCTTTGCGACCCCATGAATCACAGCATGCTGGGCCTCCTTGTCCATCACCAACTCCCGGAGTTCACTCAAACTCAGTGGGAAGCCCCAAATCAACGTGTCCCTTCTTTCATCTGCACCCCCTTACTTTTTCTACCTCTCTCCCTGAAATAAAAAAAAAAAAATCTGAACATTGAGATTTCCATTCCCTCTTCTCCACCTGCACTTAACTTGTATGAATTCTACTTCCTCAATCTCTCACTTACTCCTCCTCTTCTCACTGCTCATTGCCTTTGTCTAATACTAGACTTCACTGGTTTCTTTGCAGAATTATGGCAATATCCTTGGAATGACCGTTCTGTATTAGGTTTAGCTACTCTACTCCCCAAACTATATATCCACTCCTACTCAGCTCATTCTCCATATTCTTCATAGTGGTATTCCTAAAATGCAATCTAACCATACTATTTTTCTGCTTTAAATTGGTCAGAGGCTCTCCTTCAGGATAAAATCCATGATATACTAGGCTTTTCATGGTCTGTGTCTTGCTGCCATTTAAACTTCATCCTCCTTTTTTCAATATTATGAATTATAAGAGTTTCCTGAATGGGCTTTGTTCTTTCAACCCTCTGTATTTGTTAACAGGCAACACAGTACCTACATTCTTGAAATCTTGTTCCCTAATAATTTTTGTCAAATATATTAACTCCTATTTGTCTTTCAAGATTCCCATCAAGCTATACATCCACCTGACTTTTTTCCCCAAATCATCGTTTAGAGTGAAGATCTCAAAATCCAGTTCTTTCTCACTGAGCTGTCGCAAGAACATGTGGGGATTACCTGTTATTTCCTTTATAACTTGAGTTGAAATAATTGTTTTTCAAATGCTATTAATATAAACAGAATTGGTAGTATATATCTCTCATGAAATTCTATAAACATCCAAACAGAACCCATTTTTTTGTTTCTTTTAAAGTTGTTTTTTTCCTGGGACTTCCCTGGTGGTCCAGTGGTTAAGACTCCATGCTTCCACTGCAGGGGGCATGGCTTCAAATCCTGGTCAATGGAACGAGGAAACCATATGCTGTGTGCAGCCGAAAAGAAAAAAAAAAGCTATTTTTTCTTGTCTCTTGTCTCACTTTAGTTCCCTTCTTATCAGTTACCTCTTTTGTCACTTTTTCAAATATGCATATCATATCCCCTGTCTCATTTGCAAAGATACAGTGTTGCATGTATATGTAAATGTTTGGGCCCCCTTTCTATATCCAGGATGCTATTTTAAATACCATCGCTTCTTTGTTTTTATTTTTAAACTTTTTATTGTTTGTTGGGTTATAGCTGATTAACAATGTTGTGATAGTTTCAGGTGAACAGTGAAGGGACAGGACTTAGCCATAAATATGCATGTAAATATCATTGTTTCTTAATATTTCCATGCAGCTTTAACTGTTTGTATCTACCCAGCAATGGTCAACTAGATTGCTTCCGTTTCTTTTCCTTCACACAATGATATGCGGAATGTCTTCTTACCTATTTTACCAGTGTGAGATTTAACTCTGAAAGATCTTGAATGGAATTGGTTAAGTCTTAGGGAATATGCATACCCTATTTATGGAGTATTTCCTGATTCCTCTCTGGAATTTGTTGTTGTTCAGTCCCTCAAGCATGTCTGATTCTTTGCAACCCCATGGACGCCATGGCTTCCCTGTCCTTCACCATCTTCTGGAGTTTGCTCAAACTCATATCCATTGAGTTAGTGATGCCATCCAACCATCTCATCCTCTGCCATCCCCTTCTCCCCCTGCCTTTAATCTTTCCCAGCATCAAGGTCTTTTCCAATGAGTCAGCTCTTCACATCAGGTGGCCAAAATATTAGAGCTTCAGCATCAGTCCTTCCAACGAATATTTAGAGTTGATTTCCTTTAGGATTGACTGGTTTGATCTCCTTGCAGTCCAAGGGACTCTCAAGTTCAGTTCAGTTCAGTTCAGTCGCTCAGTCGTGTCTGACTCTCCGCGACCCCATCATCTCCAAAACCAGAGTTCTAAAGCATCAATTCTTTGGCAGTCCTCCAATTTACATTCTCAGCCACAGTGCAGAAGTGTCTTTAAATAGCCATGCTAAAATTCTATGTTAAATTAGATATTTAAATCATAAATAATTTCTCCTATTTCTACATTCTTTAGTTTTTTTATCTTTCAAGGAACAAAAATCTTCAATTTTTAAAAAATTAATTTAATTGGTGGCTAATAACTTTAAAATATTGTCGTAGTTTTTGCCATACATTGACATGAATCAGCCATGGGTGTACAAATCATCAATTTTGATACGATCATGTTTCAGTTTTTTCCCTTGGTGTTTGTGCTTTTTGGAGTTTTGTTTAAAGTCTCCTTTTTAACCCCAAATCACAAAATATTATTATTTTTTTATTTTGGTGACTCCTATTATCCAGTTATTGACAATTCTGTTTCTATCCAGCATTTTTATTCATTTATTTTTCTTCTTTCCTTCTCCCATGTCATAAATTAATCCCTCTTGTACCTTTTTCAAGAGTCTCCCAATCTTCACCTCACTAATTCAGTCTCCTACTATAAATATTTTGTCAACCCATCCTTGTCCTTTTTTATTTCCTCATTTCAAAATGTTCTCCCCCAATACCTGCATGATTTCTTTAAAATAGCAGTTTTGTTTCATGTTTAATATTTTTCCTTATCTGTTGAATATGATGTGCACTTTAAATATTTTGTTCTTTCTGTTGCATAAGTTCTGCTTTTTCAGGAAATGATTTTTCTACCAGTGATTTTTACTGTATAGTGTTTGAGCTCCTCAGTAACTAGAAAATCTATTTTATTGGATTTATCCTATTGCTTTGACTAATATCTGTTACTGAAGAGGAAATTCAGAAACCTGGACTCTTAACTTGGGCTCCGCTTTGTTTCAGAGTAGAAATTTTAATGTCACATTCTACGCCTTCCATCCCTGTCCTTCTAGTGACTCTGCTTCTGTAAATGCCTTTAACCGGGACCCTTATGTATGTTCTGATTAGCTCTTGCAGTGGGGCTAAGGGTGAAGGTGCAAGAATGATCAGAAGCTCCCCAGGCTGCATACACTCACTCATCGGTCATCTTCATCATACCCAGAATCATCTTTTTCATTACTCCGCTGCCTGTGGCTGATACTGGGCCTGGTACTGCAGTATTCCTGCCCCAGAGAAGTGAAGGCTGAGGGAGAGAAAGGGGCACAATTAGGAAACCTAACCCAGACTGTGCCTCAATTGAAGCTCCTGTCTTTCTCTAATTTGCAAACTTCTCTTTCTCCCTCTATCTTGGTTCCACTAAGATCCAACCATCTTCGATATTTTAAAAGGTTTTATAGTTTTCTGTGAGTGGCTGAATGGAGTTTTTCATGGCTGTTGTTCAACATGATCTAGGGAACGTGACTCATTGTATTTTAAACTACAGTGAGGTGCCATTCACTGAGAATACAATATGAATAGTCCCCATCACAATTTTTCAATGTTGGACTTGATTTAGAATTCATTAACCATCACAACTGTGCTCTGGCTCATTCTGTAGAGGAATATAGGAGCTTGTGGTGTTCACTCTGTTGTTTAGAGGCAGAAGAAATCAAGTGTTTTTGATGCTTTTTTAAACATTGTACCTCTTAACTACAGACAGTTCCTTTAAAATGAAGACTATTTCAAGTTATCATTATATACCGAGCATGAGATTCAGTTTCTGATTCCTAACTGGACATAATGAAAAAAAAAAAAAAGTTAAATCAATTTGTTAAATGAAATAGGAATGAAAGTGAGGGGAATTTACTTGAGAGACATAAGAGAGAGAGAGACAGAGACAAAGAGACAGACTGACTCAGAAAACAAAGAAGGAAATACAAATAGCAATTGAAAATTTCTGTGTTAATAATTGTTGATAAGTTAGATTCTGGTTTTACTACCGTGCAAAGACCACGTAAGATGTCATTTTTTTTTTTTTCACATATAATCACAGGGCCTGTGTTTATCAGCTGTCAGGAAGAACAAGCAGCATTATATATCATTATCTATTTAATTGCAAAGAACCAATAAAATCATAACTTGTCTCATTACTTACTTAGAGTTTAAAAATAAGACTCAGATTGTCAAAAGCTACTGGCCTCAGCATGAGTATACACACAAATTTTTCCTCAGAACAATTTAATTAATCCAGGGATGTGTAAATCAGTGAAAAAGCTTACTAAAAATGAAATTTGTACTTTATTGGAAAAATTACAAAAATCAAAAGCTTTGTGTGAGGTAAATTCAGACTATAAACATGGCCTTCCAACCTTCGCCACCCAAGTTCTCAATACATAACCATACAGAGACCATAAGTTAGAGGATTACTGACAAAGCCAACTTCTTGTCAAAGAACATCAATGCAGCTGGTATTTGGTATGCACATTTTGATTTTTCAGGTTTATTCACTTGTCCCACTTGATTTCTGATCAGTCTTGGAAATGATATTAAGTGGATGTCTGTCGCAGGCATTCCATTAAGATCATCTCATTAGAGTTGAAACTCAAAGCATAAATAGTTTTTTTTGTTGTTGTTGTTATATAAGAAACCATATATTTTTAACTGAAACTTTTGATTAATTTTTTCGTGGTATAAGGAAAAACTGCACCAGAACACATTCTGGGAAGATTTTTAAATAAAATTTTGTTATGGGCTTCCCAGGTAGCACTGGAAAAGAATTCCCCTGCCATTGCAGGAAATGTAAGAGACAGGGGTTTGATCCCTGGATTGGGAAGATGCCCTGGAGGAGAAAATCACACCCCACTCCAGTATTCTTGCTGGGAGAATCCCAGGGACAGAGGAGCTGGCAGGCTACAGCCCATGAGGTCACAAAGAGTCAGACACAACTGAGCATCTGAGTACAAACCTTGTTAAAAGGAAACCTTATATAGAACATGCTGTGGGGTAAGTATGGCAGTTAGCATTATTCAAAGTTCAAGGTCAGAGTTGACAACATGGCTTCACCATAACACAGTTTGAATCACAGACTTTAACAAGAGAGTAGAAAAAGAAGGGAGGGGTGTCCTAAAGATACATCTATCCTAAATAGCCAAAACTTATGAATCAGGGGGAAAAAAAAAGAAACAGAATAAAAGCAACCTGTGGGGAGAAGGACAGAGTTGTCTAAATTGAACATTCAGTTCAGTTCAGTTGCTCAGTCGTGTCCAACTCTTTGCGACCCCGTGAATCACAGCACACCAGGCCTCCCTGTCCATCCCCAACTTCTGGAGTTCACTCAAACTCATGTCCATCAAGTCAGTGATGCCATCCAGCCATCTCATTCTCTGTCATCCCCTTCTCCTACCACCCCCAATCCCTCCTAGCATCAGACTCTTTTCCAGTGAGTCAACTCATCGCATGAGGTGGCCAAAGTATTGAAGTTTCAGCTTTAGCATCAGTCCTTCCAATGAACACCCAGGATTAATCTCTTTTAGAATGGACTGGTTGGATCTCCTTGCAGTCCAAGGGACTCACAAGAGTTTTCTCCAGCACTACAGTTCAAAAGCATCAATTCTTCGGCAATCAGCTTCCTTCACAGTCCAACTCTCACATCCATACATGACCACGGGAAAAACCATAGCCTTGACTAGATGGACTTTGGTTGGCAAAGTAATGTCTCTGCTTTTTAATATGCTATCTAGGTTGGTCATAACTTTCCTTCCAAGGAGTAAGCGTCTTTTAATTTCCTGGCTGCAATCAGCATCTGCAGTGATTTTGGAGCCCCAAAAAATAAAGTCTGACACCATTTCCACTGTTTCCCCATCTATTTCCTATGAAGTGATGGGACTGGATGCCATGATCTTCATTTTCTGAATGTTGAGCTTCAAGCCAACTTTTTCACTCTCCTCTTTCATTTTCCTCAAGAGGCTTTTTAGTTCCTCTTCACTTTCTGCCATCAGGGTGGTGTCATCTGCATATCTGAGTTTATTGATATTTCTCCCGGCAATCTTGATTCCAGCTTGTGCTTCTTCCAGCCCAGCGTTCCTCATGATGTACTCTGCATATAAGTTAATTAAGCAGGGTGACAATATACAACCTTGACATACTCCTTTTCCTATTTGGAACCAATCCGTTGTTCCATGTACGGTTCTAACTGTTGCTTCCTGACCTGCATACAGGTTTCTTAAGAGGCTGGTCAGGTGGTCTGATATTCCCATCTCTTTCAGAATGTTCCACAGTTTATTGTGATCCACACAGTCAAAGGCTTTGGCATAGTCAATGAAGCAGAAATTGATGTTTTTCTGGAACTCTCTTGCTTTCTCCATGATCCAGCGGATGTTGGCAATTTGATCTCTGGTGCCTCTGCCTTTTCTAAAACCTGCTTGAACATCTGGAAGTTCACAGTTCACATATTGCTGAAGCCTGGCTTGGAGAATTTTGAGTATGACTTTACTAGCGTGTGAGATTAGTGCAATTGTGCGGTAGTTTGAGCATTCTTTGGCATTGCCTTTCTTTGGGATTGGAATGAAGACTGACCTTTTCCAGTCCTGTGGCCACTGCTGAGTTTTCCAAATTTGCTGGCATATTGAGTGCAGCACTTTCACAGCATCATCTGTCAGGATTTGAAATAGCTCAATTGGAATTCCATCACCTCCACTAGCTTTGTTCGTAATGATGCTTTCTAAGGCCCGCTTGACTTCACATTCCAAGATGTCTGGTTCCAGGTGAGTGATCATGCCGTTGTGATTATCTTCATCGTGTAGATCTTTTTTGTACAGTTCTTCTGTGTATTCTTGCCACCTCTTCTTAATATCTTCTGCTTCTGTTAGTTGGAGTTAAGTAATGGGAGTAACTAATTTTGTGACTTTAAAGACTATCTAATTTTGCTTTTTATTTTATATGCTATTTGTGATTTCTTAATTTTTTAAATATGATATTTTCTTATACCTTTTTTTTCCCTGTAAAAAAGAATATAAGCAGACTACCTATATTTTACTCAGTTTTCAGATAAATCTAATGTTTTTTCTTATCTGACAAATGCATTCACTGAAATTGTGGTTTGTATTTCAGGTAAATATAGTACAGAGACATAGGAAAGCAATGTCAGCATTAATCAATTTTCTGTTCTGCATTCAGTTGGAATAAAACATTCCTGAGTGACATGACAAACCCACACTTTATAAAAAGGAGACAAGATCCAGATACTTTTTGGTTTTTCTCCTCAAGTCTTGTCAGATTTGTCTAGCTAAAAAAAAAAAAAAGTCTTTATTTAAACTAAAACAGATATAGGGTCCTAGTAATATATTTAAATTCTGATATTTGCATCAAACATGATTTCTTTCTTTCCTTCCTTCATTGAGCTGGGGTTTCAGGCAGCTGCTTCCTTCAAGTCCATTCCTCTTCTTTGACTTAATGACACAT
Organism: Moschus berezovskii; assembly: GCF_049115385.1. Classification (NCBI taxonomy): domain Eukaryota; kingdom Metazoa; phylum Chordata; class Mammalia; order Artiodactyla; family Moschidae; genus Moschus; species Moschus berezovskii. Next base: position 43,173,369 of record NC_142469.1, read on the forward strand.
GATTTTCATCAAGTTGTGTTCATATTTATTCTTTTTAAGCAAATAACAATTGACTACATGCTGTAAATGAAAATCTCACGATATAAAATGCAGTCTTCAAGAAATATTTGCCATGTACAGCTCTTAGAATGCAGACCTTTTCTTTCCAATGTTTTTCAACTATGTCATATTAATATCATTTTGTCATTTTAAGTCCTCTTAGTTGTAATGCAAAAGAAGCACCATATAACAAAATTCTGGCTTAAAATGAAAGAGACTATAAAGAAATTAAATAACTTATCACAGTTGAATTCTCATGAACAACTTGGTAAGTTTTTAAGCTCAAGTAGAAAATAAAAACTTAAGGTAAAAATGTTTGGGAGTTTAGAAATATACACTTTCTCACTGTTGCTGAAGAAGGGATTGGCTGCCCATCCAGTATTCTTGGCTTCCCTTGTGGTTCAGCTGGTAAAGAATCTGCTTGCAATGTAGGAGACCTGGGTTCAATCCCAGGGTTGGGAAGATCCCCTGGAGAAGGGAAAGGCTACCCATTCCAGTATTTTGGCTTGGAGAATTCCTTGGACTGTTTAGTCCATGGGGTCGCAGAGAGTCAGACACGACTGAGTGACTTACACTTTCATTTTGTGTGTGCATCTCAGAGTGTCTGTGTATAAAATTAATTTCTACAAAGACATCATATATAAAAATATTAAAGACTTACTTGAGTATTACTGAATTTGAGATGACTAAATTTGCATTCAAAAGAATGTGAACACAGGAGAGACTGTGAAAATTGCAACCATGTTTGCATAAAGTAGAATGTGATTTCATGTAATTATCTAATTGATAATTAAAAAAATAAATTATAAACATTTCTCACAGAGGTAAACAGCAAATAAAATTTTTAAAATATCATATACAATAGAAATCACTATTATATAAATGTCTTTTTCATGTTGAATACAGAGGATTAATTTTAAAAATTAATAGAAAAAGAATCAAAGGGGAGATATTTTATTGAAATGAAAGATATAAAAATTTTAAAATAATCATCTAATTTGACATTAAAAACATTATTATAAGGATAATGTACCTATCACTGGTTTCTCTTGTTTTATTTTTAATGATTAAATAAGCATTCATGTTTACTACAAGGTGACAAGACAATCTCCAGTACTCCTGGAGGGACTATGATTTGTGATACACTTTCTGAAAAACAGTCAAACGGTGTAAACAAAGATGTTCACACATTTTTTTCACTCTATTTTTTAATTGAAGTATAGTTGATTTAGCATTTCAGGTATATAGCAAACTGATTCAGTTGTGTGTGTGTTCTTTTTCAGATTCTTTTCCATTATACGTTATTACAAGATATTGAATATATCTGTGCTAAACAGTATGTCTTTTAAAAATCTATTTGATGTATAGTAGTATACATATATTAATCTCCAATTCCCAATTTATCCCTCCCCCATCCTTTCACCTTTGGTCATTAAAAGTTGCTTTTTTATTTCTGTGACCCTGTTTCATAAATAAGTGCATTTGCATCATTTCTTTAGCCTCTACATATAAGTGATATCAAACGATATTTGTCTTTCTCTTACTTCACTTAATAGGATAAGCTCTAGGTCCATCCAGTTGCTGCAAATGGATTTATTTCATTCATTTTTATGATTGAGTAACATTCCATTGAATATTATCACATCTTTATCCCTTCATCTGGCAGTGGACTTTTAGGTTGTTTCCATGCCTTGGTTATTGTAAACAGTGCTGCTATGAACACAAGGATGTGGGTATCTTTTCAAATCAGTGTTTTCATCTTTTCTGGATACATACCCCCAGGAGTGAGATTGCTAGATCATATGGTAACTCTATTTTTAGTTTCTTAAGGACCACCCCCCCCCGCATGCTGTTCTCCATAGTGGCTGCACCAATTTATAATGCCACTAAAAGTGTAAATGGGTTCCCCTTTCTCCAAATTCTTTCCAGCATTTATTATCTGTAGATTTTTTTATGTAACCATTCAGACTGGTATGAGGTAATACCTCATTTTAGCTTTGATTTGTATTTATCTAATAATTAGTGACATTGCACATCTTTTCATGTCCTGACTGGCCATCTGTATATCTTCTTCAGGACAATTTAGGTCTTCTATTGACTTTGTTTTGTTTTTGTTTTTTACAATTGTTTGAGTTATTTGTACATTTTGGAAATTAAGCCCTTGTCGGTCACATTGTTTGCAAATATTTTCTTCCATTCTGTAGGCTGCCTTTTCATTTTGCTTATGGTTTCTTTTTCTGTACAGAAGATTATACATTTGATTAGGACACACTTGTTTACTTTTGCTTTTACTTCTATTGCCTTGGGAGACTGACCTAAGAAAACATTAGTATAATTTATGACATTCTCTTCTAGGAGTTTTACAGTGTTATGTCTTGTATTTAAATCTTTAAGCCATTTTGAGTTTACTTTTGTGTGTTCTAACATCATTGATTTGCATGTGGCTGTCCAACTTTCCCAACACCACTTGGTGACAAGAGTGTTGCTATGTTTTTTCTCCATTGTACAGTCTTGCCTCCTTTGTCAAAGATCTATTGACCATAGGTGTGTGGGTTTATTTTTAGGCTATTTTGTTCCATTGACTCATATGTCTGTTTTTATGCCAATACCATACTGTTTTGATTACTGTAACTTTATACCGCTAAAGTCTGGAAGGGTTATGCCTCCAGCTTTGATTTTTTTCCTCTGAAAATGTCTCAGTTTGAGTCTGTTTGGGTTCATCTTGTTTGGGACTCTATGTGCTTCCTGTACTTGGATATCTGTTTTCTTCTTTGGGTTTAGGAAGTTTATAGCCATAATTTCTTCTGTACATTTTCAATCCTCTTTAGTCTTTCTTCCCCTTCTGGGACCCCCTATTATTTGTAGATTGGTATGCTTTACATTATCCCATAGGTCTCTTATGTTGCTTTCATTTTTTTCATTTGGCTTTCTGTCTGCTATTCAGATTTCGGGACTGTATCTTCCATATCATTTATTCTTTCTTCTGAGTTATGTTTTGGATTACTTAGCTTGCTATTTATTGCCCTTAAGCTCATCTTTCACCACAAATGAGTTCTTCCTTGTTACAGTGATCTGCATTTCTGTTGACAGCCTTTCTTAATTCAGTATTTTTATTACCTCCTTTTTGAACTTGGGATCTGGTGTATTGGAGAGGTCTGTCTCATTATTGATTCTTTCAGGAGAATTCTCTTATTCTTTTAATTGGGAGTAGTTCCTCTGCTTCATTTTCTTACATTTCTCTGACTATGCATTTAGGAAAAACAGTTATATACTGTGGTCTTGAAGGACTGTTTTCAACTTATATTTTTGAAAAACTTTACATACTATCAAGTAAAAAAAGCAAATAAAATATATCAGCTAAAATATGGGAAAATAATTCTTAATCTTATATAGAGGGAGTTAACGCTAAAGAATTGATGGTTCTGAAATGTGGTGCTGGAGAAGACTCTTGAGAGTCCCTTGGACTGCAAGGAAATCCAACCAGTCCATTCTAAAGGAGATCAATCCTGGGTGTTCATTGGAAGGACTGATGCTAAAGCTGAAACTCCAATACTTTGGCCACCTCATGTCATGAGTTGATTCACTAGAAAAGAGTCTGATGCTAGGAGGGATTGGGGGTAGGAGGAGACGGGGACGACAGAGAATGAGATGGCGGGATGGCATCACCGACTCAATGGACATGAGTTTGAGTGACTCCGGGAGTTGGTGATGGACAGGGAGGCCTGGCGTGCTGTGGTTCATGGGGTCGCAAAGAGTCGGACACGACTGAGCGACTGAACTGAACTGAACTGAAATTTTCTGTGTCTAAAATGGAGAAAACACTAGCATTTAATTCATAGACTTGCAGAGTATAGTAAGATAATACATGTGACCTAACTGGTTTTAGAACTGGTACATGGTAAACATTTCATAAATGTTAGCTACTGTTGCTAAGGGTTAGTTCTTATCAGAGTATTTGGTCAAAAACAGAAGGGAAATCCTGTTCTTGTTAAAGAGTTCATAGAAGCCTTTTCTTTCTCTGTGTATGAAGAAGGCAATAGCAAACAATCTCAAAATTAGGAAAGGGAAGATAAAAAATTTATCTTCCTGTTTTGAGGTAAGGAACAGGATCCACATGGAAAGGACAATCAAATGTCAGATGTTAAGTGTCTGTCAGATTACAAAGCAAATACACGTTGACAAATGTGTCTATAGGCAGAGCTGGTTACCTGTATACTTGGTCTATGCACAAGATTTTGTGTTTGGCTTCCTCTTGACACTCGTAAATGTTCTGTACCAGGTGGGTTCTTTGGTGTCTGTCATGAGAGAAGAATCCACCATTTCCAAGTCCCCTTGGAAGGAAAACTGTAGTCAAGAATCCTGTGAGTGGCTTACTTAAGACGTGATAAAGCTGAAAAACTGGGACTGAAATTTCCATTTGTGTAATTGTGTCAATAAATTGATACAGGAAGGAAGAAAAAGAAAGATGGGAGGGAGCTGGGAGAGAGGAAGAAGAAAGGAAATGGATAGCTCCTATACATGTGCAGAACATGAGGTGGCTGTATTTGGCATTCACTTAGGTCCTCTAGCATTTCAGTTTTTTAAGATTTTTTTGTTTACCAACAAATCTTTCTACATGTTTGGAAACTGAAGTTCAGAGAGTTTGAATGATTCATTGAATGATTTGGCTAATAAATACAGGAACAATGATCAGAGATTCCTCGTTAGTTCCAGTCTTCAACTCTGTCTTACTAGAAATATAGGTCACATTCACTGGACTCACAGATTGCAGTTCTACATATAAATGATATCATAGGATATTTGTCTTTCTCTGTCTGATTTCCTCAGTATGACAATCTCTAGGCCCGTCCATGTTGCTTCAAATAGCATTATGTCATTCTTTTTTATGGCTGGTGATGGACAGGGAGGCCTGGCGTGCTGTGATTCATGGGGTCGCAAAGAGTCGGACACAACTGAGCAACTGAACTGAACTGAACTGAATATTACATTGTATACATGTACCGCATCTTTACTCTTTCATCCATCATTGGACATTTAGATTGTCTTCACTGTTGTAAACAGTGCTGGAATGAACACTAGGCTCTTCTTCTGGGGTTTCATCTTGTTCCTTCACCTAGAATATATGTCTCTGCCATCTCTCTTTTTCTAACTTTGTCGGCTCCATTCTGCAGGCTGTAGGATTGTAGATCTTCTTGCTTGTGGTCCACCCGCTGGTGGGTGAGGTTAGTCTAGGGGTTCATGGAGGCTTCCTGGTGGGAGGAAATGGTGCCTGCCTACTAGTGGGGAGAGCTGGACTTTGTCCCTCTGGTGGAGAGGGCGATGTGATGAGGCACGGCTGGAGGTGCCTGAGGGCTCAGAACCACTTTGAGTAGATTGTCTGTTGATGAGTGGGGCTGTGTCCTCACTGTGTTGGTCGTTTGCCTGAGGCATCCAAGTGCTGGAGCCTGCAGGCTGTTGGGTGGGTCTAGGTCTCTGTGCCAAAATGGTGACCTCCAGGAGAGTTCTTGTCAATATTCCCTGGGATCCTCTGCCACCAGTGATCTTATCCCCACCTCCCTAGGAGAACCTTCAAGACCAACAGGTAGGTCTGGCCCAGATTCCTATGGAGTCACTGCTTTGCCCTGGGTCCCAGTGCATGTGAAACCTTGTTTGCACCCTCCAAGAGTGGAATGTCTATTTCCCCTCAGTCCTGTGGAGGTCCTGTACACAAGCCCTGCTGGCTTTCAAAGCCAAATGCTCTAGGGGCTCCTGTTTCTATTGCCAAACCCCCAACTGGGGAGCCTGATGAGGGGCTCAGAACTCTCACTTCTGTGGGAGAGCCTCTCATGTGCTTCAGCTGTGTCTGACTTTTTATTCCAGGGATAACCTCTGCGATATAATTAGTTTTAGCTTGTGGGCTGCAAACTGAAATAGGTATGGGATTTGATTATATCATGAAAGTGCCCCTCCTACCATCTCATTGTGGCTTTTTCTTTGGATGTAGAATACTTTTTTTGGTTGGTTCCAGGTTTTTTTTTGTTGATGGTTGTTTAGCAATTAGTTGTAATTAATTTTGGTGTTCTTGTGAAAGAAGGTGATCATGTCCTTCTACTCTACCATCTTGTATCCAATCTCTGCTGTAGAGGTTTTAGTATAGCGATAATTTCATAGCTATTTTATTGCATTGTAGGCAGATTCTTTGCCATCTGAGCCATCAGGGAAGTCCCCTTTCACTTTCTTAACTACTTTATTATCTGATATGCCTTTAAAAGATAATATATTCTTATTTCAAACAGAAAAATATAATTCTGGAATGTTTGTTTGGGTAACTCAACTGGTAAAGAATCCACCTACAATGCGGGAGACCGGAGTTCAATCCCTGGGTTGGAAAGATCCCCTGGAGAAGGGAAAGGCTACGCACTCCAGTATTCTGGCCTGGGTCGCAAAGAGTCAGACACGACTGAGTGACTTTCACTCATTCACTCACTCAAACAGGTGGTAGACTTGAACTATCATGTCTATGATGACAGAAGCAAAAAATTTCTAGGTCCTCTGGAACATTATTTAGAAAACTAGCACTATTTTTATGAACCAATTATCACTGCTGCTGCTGCTAAGTCACTTCAGTCATGTCCAGCTCTGTGTGTCCCCATAGATGGAAGCCCACCAGGCTCCCCCGTCCCTGGGATTCTCCAGGCAAGAACACTGGAGTGGGTTGCCATTTCCTTCTCCAATGTGTGAAAGTGAAAAGTGAAAGTGAAGTCGCTCAGTCGTGTCCCACTCTCAGCGACCCCACGTACTGCAGCCCACCAGGCTCCTCCATCCATGGGATTTTCCAGGCAAGAGTACTGGAGTGGCTTGCCATTGTCTAGGATGTCCTTAAGAATTATTTTCTCTTTGGGTATAGAAAACATGACCTTAGACCAGTGGTTCTCAACCAGAGGTGATTTTGTTTGGAAAGGAACAAGTGGTGATGTTTGGAAACATTTTCCATCATTACAGCTAGGGGTAGGGTGGCAGAAGTACTCCAGGCATCTAATGGATAGAGGTCAGGGATGCTTTTAAACATTCTACAACACAGAGGACAGCCTCTGTCAACAAAGAATAACCCATCACCAAACATCTATAACACCAAGACTGAGAAGTTCTGCTGTAAGCTCCAAGTTGCCAATCCCTTCTGTACCATTTCTATGAAAATGCTAAAGGATAATTTTATCTACTTCCTCTACTTAGAAATAGGGAACTTAAGGTTTTTATTCAACTGTTAAAGTATGTTTTCTTCCTATTTCTCTGTCACATTCTATCAGTTTCATTATATAAAGAACTGAAAATCTTTGAAGTTCTAACTTGGGGAACTATTTCTGCTATTTGGCAGATACAGTAACTTCATTATAGGGCCTGTTTAGTGCCTTGTATTTCCAGAAAGTCTTGATTTTTAAATATATATATATATACATATATATATTACTGTCAAATCATATCTTTCCATGCTTTTGAAAACCCAGCTGAGGAAGCCAGTGCAGCTTTTTTATCCCATTGTCCTTTTTCAGTGTGTGAGAAATGTGGTTGCCAAGAGTTCTAGGAAGGATAAATTGGGAGTGGTTTTGAGAAAGACTTGGTGTTGATGTTTAAAATATGATATATATTTTTGTATTTATTTCCAGATTTATTCAACATAATTTCTCATTTTTTCCTAAATTGGACAGATCACTGTTGCTTAGGCTTAACTAACTTTTTAATTAGTGTTTCCATTTTTCTGAAGGACTCGCAAATCAATATCTAGGTAAACCACAATGGAGGCCTGTTGGTGGCTGTCATTATTCTCACAGGATTGTAGCGCCACCTACAGGAATCATTATGCATATCGCTATTTGACCAGCTTTACTGCCATCAGTCATGATTGATATTTGTATAGTACAAAGGAGAAATGAACAAGTCTGGAAAACAAAGCAAAACAACAAACAAAAACCCAAGAGAGACACTTATATCATATGAACTTCACTTGCTTTCAGAAGAGCAGTAACTTCTTAATTTCCAACAACAAAGGAAAATATTTTCAAAAATTTGGATTGTTTTAAAAACAACTTAACTACCTCTATATCTTTAAAATAAGACAATATATATTTTTAATGTTCTGAAAATGAGTGATGAATATTTTAATTATTTTAACTGAATTTTGAAAAATCAATACAAAATTTTATAGATTAAGTTGATCTGGAATTTTTTTAAAAATTAAATCCATAAACAACTGTAAACATAAAGACAAAATTGGAATATGTTTGTTTTTCCTTTCTATTCTCCTTCAAAGCATGAGTTTATGCAACTGAGTACCTTTCTATTTTTGGCAAAAGCCAGAATTTTCTGGTTTTTAAACTCACACTGCCTAGTTTTGATAATGACAAAAGATACCATGTTCTGATAACAAAAGATACCATGCTCCTCTTCTTTATGCATGTGGAATTTACTACAGAAAACTGGTATGTAGACACATCAGCCTAAGATAGCATCTGTGAAGACCTTTAAGGGAGTTAAGAATAGATTTAGTCCAAGTCAGCGCACAGAAAGAAGCTGGCATTCTGAAATGTACCTCTTATCTCCTGTGAAAAGGCTATTTAACTCCCAAAGACCTAGTTTTTATACCAGCTAAAGAAGTAAATTTGGTAATTATATCATCAAAATCTACCTGGTCACTCTGTATGTGCCATGCAATCGCACTCTTTGATGAAATGGAGGCAGGTATTACCATAAATCTTTTTCACCAAAAGAATGTTCACTGGTTCCTTTTGGTAATTTTATGTAGTGTGAATTAAAACCAGATCTTGTCTGCTCCTATCATGGAAGGAAAAGTAAAAAGAATACAAGGTATTTTTAGAGTGAAGACCAGCCAAGAAAATTAAACCAGACCATTAAGCTTAATGGAGTTTGAGAACCAAGGGGCAATTATTAGTTCAAAATAATGACCTTCCATTCAACTTCAAGGAAATGTGAGATAGGAGAATTCCCTCAATTCTCTCTTTCTCCTGAGCCTAAGTACGGAAAGACACAAGGAATGGAGGTGGGTAGGGATCAATAACCAACTATACTGGCCTTGAAATATAATTACATTGCTTAAATATCTTTTCCAATAATATCAATTCCCTCTGTTAGGATTAAAATAGCACAGCAAAAGTTAAGCATACAGAACTTTCTAAGAATACAGGTAAAATAATTTTCATAAAAGTTGGTCCCAAAGAGATATATAGCTATCAAAATTTATAACCTACAGTGAGCACATTGGCTGTGACATAATAAAAGCTCTTGGGGGTAGTGTCATAAAATAATTAAAAGACTCCAGTAGTTTTAATGGGACGACATGATCTTAGAGAGGAGAAAACTTGTCCTTTTTCTGTTGCATAGTGCTGTGCTGAAATAGGTTATACAGAACAGATAAGGTTCCCCACACAAGAAGGTTGGAAGTAGAATTATGGTCTCATCTTTGTTGGTAAGTTTGCGATCTATCTGTATTTATGCTTTGGAAGTTTCTCATTGAAATATAGTGAATAATAGAACCAAATGACTGAATGAGCCCATCTCACTATTATGCAAAATCACTTTAGTAACCTTAATATCTAGTTTATGTTGTGGTGAATTATGACTTACAATATAGATCTAATGTTGTATACTTATATAATGCCACTGTTATATAATTCTGTCGTATTAGAAGCAGGAATTTCTTTCTCTTGCCACTTTAATTTCAGAATTAAAATTATCTACCTAATACTACATGAGAGAATACAGCATTAGTTTCTTTAAATTTTACCTGAAATCGTATAAATCTGTAAATATTTCTGATAGGATCCTGAGAATTCCTTATAAATAAATGAACAGTCCAAGATATTCTATGATTTGAAAAAGAAAAATCTGTTTTAAAAAGGAAATAAAAATGCAGATGCAAATCAGCACAGAAGTAGTATATATTCAGTCTTTGCTTGAGGTCAAATTGTATTTTTCACATAATTTAAACAAATTCACAAAGACTAAGACACCAAGTTGATACACAACTTGTAATATATTGAAGTTATAACATAAATTCTGGAACACTGTTGAAAGGAAAAAGAAAATGCTAATGTTAAATTTTTGATGCTGCAAATGTGAATGTTTTACTATCATATAAAAAAAGTACACATTTTATTAATAAGCATATTTCATACATAAAATAATAAATATGTTTCAACCATTTTTCTGGATTTCTTCTTTTAGATTTTAAACCTAGAATTATGTTATTTTACTAAAACATATTCTCTTTAATTCATTCCTCTAAAAATGGATTTTCAAATGTCTCTTCTGTAAACATGTTAGTTATTATTTAGTTGCTAAGTTGTGTTCTATTCTTTTCAACCCCATGGAATGTCACCCATCAAGCTCCTCTCCTCATGGGGTTTCCCAAGCAAGAATATGACTAGGTTGTCACTTCCTTCTCCAGGGGATCTTCCTGACCCAGGGATTGAACCCATGTCTCCTATACTGGCAGGCAGATTCTTTACCCTGGAGTCATCAGGAAAGCCCTCAACACATTGAACTAAAACTTATTTAAATAAAATAACAACAGGAGGAGTTCTTATTTGCCAAGTAATGAAATCACTTTCTCTTAGAGTGAAGGTTTCATTTATGTCAATATAAACAAAAAACAGTTCAAAGCCTAAAATCAGCATGTTCTAGTGTGGGAGCTTCAGTTAAGAATTATTTACATTTTTTGAGTCTCAGCCTTCCTGTCTGAAAAGTGGTAATAATAGTAACAATAATACTTCACTGGGCAGTTTTGTATTTTAGGAGACAAACATGTGAAAGCCTAGAATACCCATATGTGATAGATAACTGATAGAAGGTCCTTCTGAAGCCATACAGTTAAATCCCAGTTCTCCTCTATAGATTATGAGTTCTTGGATACATCTTTCTAAAGTCTTTGTTTGTGTAATACAGATAATGATACCCAAATGCATATACAAATGTCCTAATACATAGAAAATATACCAGTGCTTCTTTCTCTAATCACGTGTTGGCTAGAACAGGCTACACAATGCTGTGGTGCCAAGTTCCAAATGTAGTGATCCTGTACATAAAAATGTACTTGTCTGTCATGTAGAATCACCATGGGCCTGGTGGCATTCCAGGTTAACTCCCTTCCAAGGGTTGATACAAGGATCTACACAGCATCCATCCTCTACTCTATAGTCTGAAAGACCTGACCTTCTAAATCAAGGTAGAGGAAAAGAGAGTGGGGCACTTACACAGGCAAGTAACTCTGAGGCTTATGTGGCTCCTGATAATTTTTGGTAATAGAAAAGATAAACTAAGTCTGAATTAATCATATCAAAAATGAAATTAAAACTAGCACTCGTACAGTACCCAAGCAACTGGACTTGAGGTGTGATGGCACAATAATGGAGCAATCATATAAATTCACACAATTTATCTCCTGTGGTTCATCTACTAGGCAAAACTTAACAATTTGGGCTATTTCTGTTGAAATTCCATGTAAGGAGTCCAGAGTCAGTTTAACCAAAAGCACTGTGAGTTCTTTGAACTTCTCCCATCATGGTAGTGTTATATCCTGAATTGAGGAGACACTTCTCTTGTAAAAGTTTGAAGGTACTTCTTCATGTGTATGATTTTCTCTGGCACTAGAGACTATGCCTCTTGTTTGTCAGAGGAGAACTTTAAAGTGGAAAAAAATGTCAGTCCATATTACTTATTTGCCTTGACAAATATCCTATTTCACTTAAATTCAATTTGCCAGTTACCATCATGAGCTGTTATAAGTTTTTCAAAGCCAAATCCGCAATGCCTCTATGTGCAAGTTCATGCTTACCTGCTAAAAAACATTGGTACATGCACTAAATGTAATGTTCACTTCATCTTTAAGGGTAAGTAAAGCACAAGGCCTTCCTTGTGTCTTACCAGGAAAGACTCCATCTTGCAGCAAAAAATGATTAAGAAAGCAGTTAGAAACAGTGTATTGTATAGACATGACCCATTTTTCCTACTTGACTGCCCTTTGGTTATATCAAGGTCCCTGCTCATAAGCATCCAAAATGCCTTCTTTTTCCTGTCTTTTTCTCTTTTATGACATCTTTTCTTTCTATTCAGTTCACTCACAAGCACACACCTGCCTGGATTAGTGACTTCCAATGGGCATCATTGCCTTCGAGATGCTAGTAATTGACATTAGCAAAGGCAAGTCCTCTTTCCTTGTTGCATCTTATTCTTTATAGTGGAGTAAACATGTTTGGCCTTTGGTTTCACGAATATGCATAAAGCATTACTCTGATGCATTAATGCATCAAAAGCTATCCTTATTTTGCAGAGGACCTAAAAAGCCACTTGAACACATCCAGGTCTTTTTAACGAAATGACCATGAGAAACAGGGTAAAAAGATAAAGAAAATCCTTTCACAATCTCCCTCTTCCTAATAATTACTAAAGGCTTCAGACCTTGAAATCAAATAACCCCCGGACTCAGGAGTTATTTAGCCCAAATATCTGGCAGTTAATCCAACACTTTTCACTTATCGTCAGTTACATTTAATGTTCAGTCTTCCTAAGATGCCAAGGAGATTAGTGATGACTCAGTAAAAAAAAATGTGTTTCAATTGCCAAAAATTTTAATTTTACGTATTTTCTCAAAACAGAAGTTGACACTAAGCCAATATTTCCTCTACCATCAGTAAAATCTGGCTATTTGGAAGTGCTCATTTAAAGGGAAAAGTGATTATTTTTCAATAAGGACTGTATCCCAAATCCATTTTTTAAATGTGCTCATTTCACCTCCTGTTTTCTGGTCTTCATTTTAATTACTCTATTTGGGAGTCTGAGTTTACTCATAACTCTTACCTATCAGGAGATAAAAGGAACAGGAAAGCAAGCCTGCCATTTTATACTTCAAAGTCAGAAACAGCATGCTAAATCTACTTCCCAAGTCCTCCTTGAAAGGCTTCAGTAAATTATTCCATAAATTATTCCAGAGGTATTGACAGAGCATGACTTTCATTTTTCGCTTTTATCCATAGCATAAAGGATCTTACTGCTTAGAGCAGCTAACTCTTCAAGTTCTTCAACTGGATCTGGGGTGGGTGGTGGGGAGGAGAACACAAACCGAATAAAGACTACCTCAGTGCATTCATCTACTGATTTTCCATTCAGAGGTTCACAGATAATCGACAACAAGTAGAATAAATTTCTCTGTAGGGAGTTCTAATCAGTTGAAGAAAAACCGCCTCCAAAGACCTAATCAGTGTTTAAAATACAGGATCATGGCAAGTTCATACACTGACTTTATCAACGGACTTCACATTGCCCATTACTTTGACCCCATTTCTACACACACACACACACACTTCTTTAGTTCTTTACCCCATTGCTCCACACACACACACATTCCCTTAGTTCTTAAGTTTTCTGTACAGTTGACCCTCTACCAGTACAGGGGTTCGGGGTGCTAACCATCCCACAAAGTCGAAAATAGGTGTATAGCTTTTGACTCCACAAGGGCTTAACTGCTAATAACCTACTACTGTTGATCAGAAGCCTTGCCAATAATCCAAACATTCAACATGTTTTCTGTGTGTATTATATACTAGTTTTACAATAGACTAAGATAGAAAAAAGAAAATGTTAAGGAAATATAGGAGAAAAAAATATTAGTTATACATATATATATTTATTGAAAAGAATCTGCATGTAAGTGGACTCACATGGTTCAAACATGCGTTGTTCAAGGGTCAATTGTAGTACCAACAGTGAATGGCAAAGGTTTTCAAATTTCTGAAGGTAATAATAGTTTTAAAATACTGATAATGGTTTTTCAATCCAACTCCTAGAGTAATGAAAATAAAACCAAAAATAAATGGGACCTAATTAAACTTGAAAGCTTTTGCACAGCAAAGGAAACCATAAACAAAATGAAAAGACAACCATCTGAATGGGAGAAAATATTTGTAAGCAAAGCAACTGGCAAGGGATTAATCTCCAAAATATACAAGCAGTTCCTGCAGCTCAATATCAAAAAACAGCCTTATACAAGATTTTGAAGACATGATAAATTAAACTCTAAAGTTCTAGAACATAGACCTTATAAATTTCAGTTTAGTCAGAAATATTCTCACTGATACATAGTTGATATAGCTGGACAAAACAATCTTTTATTACCATTTAAGTGACAGACTTGTTCTTTGGGGAACTAAAACAGTCTTTCTCTTGCAAATCTCTACCAATCAGAAATGTAGTTACAGGATACAAAGAACTGAGACAGCCTAATTAGCTAATTCAGGCAACACCTAAAATCAAAAAAAAAAAAAGAGACAAAGTGATAGTTTTAGAATTCAAACTACTGGGAATATTCCCTTAGCGAAACTTTACAAATAGTAAAACCTCAGTCATCCGGGTTTGCAACTTGAAGGTATTCCAACTGTTCTTTGTAAATTAGTAAATTTATGTTGTATTACCTGATTCATGACTAACATTTTTAAATAAAGCCATGAGATCTCTAGTTTTTCATGTTTATATTATGTGTCTATGCATACATTGCATCTGAGCTAGATTTCTCTCTGGAATATATTATCAAAATTGAATTTATAAACAGCTCTGTTCAATTTAAAAGAAAGGGCTTACAAATTGAAGAAACTGGCCAAAGTGACTTTCAGGTTCATGCGAACTGGGAAATGTTCAATATTAAGTTGATACTTGATACTAAAGTTTGTTTGTTGATCTAATTAATATAGACATGTCTTTAGAGTCAATAATAAGTATAATGCTGTATTGTAACTAAGTATAAGAAAGCTGATTGCAGAAGAATTTATGCTTTTGAACTGTGGTGCTGGAGAAGACTGTTGAGAGTCCCTTGGACTGCAAGGAGACCCAACCAGTCCGTTAAAAAGGAGATCAATCCTGGGGGTTCATTGGAAGGACTGATGCTAAAGCTGAAACTCCAATACTCTGGCCACCTCATGCGAAGAGTTGACTCACTGGAAAAGACTCTGATGCTGGGAAAGGTTGGGGGCGGGAGGAGAAGGGGACGACTGAGAATGAGATGGCTGGATGGCATCACTGACTCAATGGACTTGAGTTTGAGTGAACTCCAGGAGTTGGTGATGGACAGGGAGGCCTGGCATGCTGTGATTCATGGGGTCGCAAAGAATCGGACATAACTGAGCGACTGATCTGAACTGAACTGAACTGATAATAGAAGTCAAGAAAGACTTCATTATATCTGTTGCAGATATATAACTTGATATGATGAGACTAAGTATAAATGAGATAAGAACATCTGGGTAAACTCTTTAAAAAAATATTTTAGAAATATCTAATTAAAATGATCTCTTCAGATATTTGATAACAAAGCTCTAGAATTGTGTTCATTTAAGTGGTAAGAATACACAGAAAAACTGTAAAAAAAAAAGATCTTCACGAACAAGATAATCATGATGGCGTGTCTAACCTACAGCCAGACATCTTGGAATGTGAAGTAAAGTGGGCCTTAGAAAGCATCACTACGAACAAAGCTAGTGGAGGTGATGGAATTCCAGTTGAGCTATTGCAAATCCTAAAAGATGATGCTGTGAAACTGCTCACTCAATATGCCAGCAAATTTGGAAAACTCAGCAGTGGCCATAGGACTGGAAAAGGTCAGTCTTCATTCCAATCCCAAAGAAAGGCAATGCTAAAGAATGCTCAAACTACCACACAATTGCATTCATCTCACACGCTAGTAAAGTCATGCTCAAAATTCTCCAAGCCAGGCTTCAGCAATATGTGAAACGTGAAATTCCAGACGTTCAAGCAGGTTTTAGAAAAGGCAGAGGCACCAGAGATCAAATTTCCAACATCCGCTGGATCATGGAGAAAGCAAGAGAGTTCTAGAAAAACATCTAGTTCTGCTTCATTGACTATGCCAAAGCCTTTGACTGTGTGGATCACAATAAACTGTGTAAAATTCTTCAAGAGATGGGAATACCAGACCACCTGACCTGCCTCTTGAGAAACCTGTATGCAGGTCAGGAAGCAACAGTTAGAAATGGACCTGGAACAACAGACTGGTTCCAAATAGGAAAAGGAGTATGTCAAGGTTGTATATTGTCACCCTGCTTATTTAACTTACATGAAGAGTACATCATGAAGAACGCTGGGCTGGAAGAAGAACAAGCTGGAATAAAGATTGCCAGGAGAAATATCAATAACGTCAGATGTGCAGATGTGCAATAACGTCCTCTTATGGCAGAAAGTGAAGAGGAACTAAAGAGCCTCTTGATGAAAGTGAAAGAGGAGAGTGGAAAGGTTGGCTTGAAGCTCAACATTCAGAAAACAAAGATCATGGCATCTGGTCCCAACACTTCATGGGAAATAGATGGGGAAACAGTGTCAGACTTTATTTTTGGGGGGGCTCCAAAATCACTGCAGATGCTGATTGCAGCCATGAAATTAAAAGACGCTTACTCCTTGGAAGGAAAGTTATGACCAACCTTGATAGTATATTAAAAAGGAGAGACATTACTTCGCCAACCAAGGTCCGTCTAGTCAAGGCTATGGTTTTTCCCGTGGTCATGTATGGATGTGAGAGTTGGACTGTGAAGAAAGCTGATCACCGAAGAATTGATGCTTTTGAACTGTGGTGTTGGAGAAGATTCTTGAGAGTCCCTTGGATTGCAAGGAGATCCAACCAGTCCATTCTAAAGGAGATCAGTCTTGGGTGTTCATTGGAAGGACTGATGCTAAAGCTGAAACTGCAATACTTTGGCCACCTCATGCGACGAGTTGACTCACTGGAAAAGACTCTGATGCTGGGAAGTATTGGGGGCGGGAGGAGAAGGGGACGACAGAGAATGAGATGGCTGGATGGCATCACCGACTCGATGGACATGAGTTTGAGTGAACTCCAGGAGTGGTGATGGACAGAGAGGCCTAGAGTGCTGTGATTCATGGGGTTGCAGAGAGTCGGACACGACTGAGAGACTAAACTGAACTGAACTGAACTGAAGCGATAGAAGTTTATTAAACAGCTAGATAATATCCAAATAAAGAAGATACTGAGACAACAATTACTAAATAGAGAAACTAAAGGTATTTAGGACTATTAATGAAAATGGTGTTACCCTGGGATATTCTCTATCAGAAAATAAATGTTTTTAGACATCATCACTGATAATTATGTCCACCAACATTCAGAATGCTAATGTAAAAGGCAGTTCATAATTGCTTATTTCTTAGTTTTCACTAGAAATTAAGTTTTTTCTTTTTTTAAGCGTTGATTCTAATTTAACCATATAATTAAAACTAAACTGTGTTTTCAGTAAAGAGAGTTATGAGGATTCGAATTATATTGACTGAGGGAAAAGAATGTTAGAGCTTCTATGTAATAAAATATCTTTTATTTGGATGAAAAAATAAGAAACAAGCTGATATATATACAGAAAGTGATGAAAGGCTATGGAAAGGAACCCCAAGAAAAAGTTTTTTGCTTGGTTAGGATCAACTAAATTTAGATTGAAGTTAAGTAAATAAAGGGATTTTGTAGTTTAGTAAGCTGATACCAGACTGGAATTTGATTTCTCTCTCTGTTAGAGTACTCCTTTTTGATGTAAGTATTTGTGAGTTTCTGTGCCCATAAGTAAACTTTTTGTGACTTTGGTTAAATAAGTATCATTTCACAAAGATCTGTGATCCTATTGTATTTTAAAACCTTTTTTTAATATTTTTAACAAAATTCCCAAATATCAAAATCTAACTAAAGTTCTTTTAACTTCCAACTTAAGTCTGGGATGCTTTGAAAGAATCCTGCATCATCTCAGAGATGAATGTTAAAGTTTAATATGTTTAATTATTTCAAAAACATTGTCAAAGGATTGGAGTTGAAACTTAGTTTTTAGTGTATGTATAAATATCATTGATATAGATATTCCAAACTTTATATGGAACCAAGGAGATGGTAACCCACTCCAGTATTCTTGCCTGGAGAATCTCATGGACAGAGAAGCCTGGTAGGCTACAGTCCATGGGGTCGCAAAGAGTCAGACACGACTGAGTGACTGAACGGAATGGAACATCTGACCTGTCATCATATAATGTTGTCAATCATTATTCTAGTTATCCTAAAATATTTTGGCACAGAAATATCCAAGTTTCCTGCTACTTGCATTGTATTCAAATCTTTAATCATGCTGTTTAAGATTTATCCTGTATAGGCAATTATTACTTTACACTGATGCTTTTACAAAATGAAGATTTTCAAGAAGACTCAAAAGAACTTTTTAAACAAATATTAGTTCCTGATAGCTTTATATAATAACACAGAACTGGGTAGCAAATGACAAAACTGATGGAAAACCTGATTATTTCATCCAGATCAACAAGAATGGGACTGATGAACATGATTTATAACTTTATGACTTTTGGAAATATACTAGCTTTAAGTTGCCCCTTCCCCTGCTTCTCTTATGCTATGACCTACAAATTAGTAAAGTGTATCTTTGTAAACAGAAATGAGACATTTATCCTTTTTTTTCTACCTAATTCTGCCAGAATTTGACTTCTCCAGCTGAATCTCCTGTGAACCTGATGTTTGTATTAATTGTTTTAATTTGTTCTTTGTTTCCAAATTGTTTGATTGATGGCTAAATATCTTGAGGAAATAGAATACATTTATAACGCTATATAGAATAATTTTAATAGTGTGAGTCTAGGTATGCAAAGAAGCAACAAGGGAGACAATCTCCTGGATCATAGACTAGTAAGACAGAGAATCTTTAATTATCAACAGGGCCTGCTGCTGCTGCTGCTAAGTCTCTTCAGTCATGTCCGACTCTGTGTGACCCCATAGACGGCAGCCCACCAGGCTCCCCCGTCCCTGGGATTCTCCAGGCAAGAACACTGGAGTGGGTTGCCATTTCCTTCTCCCATGCAGGAAAGTGAAAAGTGAAAGTGACGTCGCTCAGTTGTGTCCGACTGTTAGCGACCCCATGAACTACAGCCCGCCAGGCTCCTCTGTCCATGGGATTCTTCAGGCAAGAGTACTGGAGTGGGATGCCATTGCCTCCTCCATCAACAGGGCCTAGACCACAAATTAGCACATAGAGTGGACATATCAACAAAAAAATGTCACCTGATCTGGGATGAGCCTCCCAATGCCTTGGGACAAAATTTGGTCATAAAATGTCTCATAATATTGGTTGAATTCCTTACCAAAAGGAGGATCTGAGAAATGGAATATTTCCTGCTATATCAGTAAACAAAAGATGTCACAATCATCAGGGATTATAGCCCTCCAGTGTGAGCCATTGAGCCCTGAAGAAACTCAAGATGTGAAAACAGAGGCTACTGAACCCAGATAGGTGAGGTATATATAACTAAGGAATGGTTTCAGTCAGTGCAGACTCTTGCATCTTCTCATACACAGAAAAGCACTAAATTCCTTAACTAGGGATGTCTAGTTTTCTTTAACAATCTCTTGATATTTCTGAATACCTGCCCTTTGTTGCAAAACTCCCTAGATCCTAGCTCTTCCCTTGCCTCTTTGGATCAGTTCTCTCAAATTTACTTCAGATGCTACCTCCCAGGCTTGAATTTCTAAAACTTCCCACCAAATAAAACATAACTCTCAAAAGAAAATGTAAATATTGAAAATAAATTTCAAGAAGTTTTACAAAGGGAATGTATATATTTTATACAAACACAGAAAAGAACACCAAAACTAGCATAAGTATCTGGATATAGGACATAAACACATGATTTGAACCAAAGACAAAATAAGTTATTCAGTGATAGAATGAAAATTGTCCAAACTCATTGGTATTATACTTTTACATTATATAAATGTGTAAACACTCTACATACTTTAGACAAAAAGATCATATGCATACATAGTCAGCTACAAATTTTGACACTGGCCATGGGCACCTGTCATCTATCGCTACAGGAATTAAATCTCACGTGGTGCTGCAGCCTTGACTTTCCACACCCTGGGGTGGAGATCAGGAATGAGGCCCTCCGAGCTCTGGAAAACCGGCAGAACAGGTCTTCACTTAGATATTTTATGAGCCCAATTCTTATATCTCCTATCTAGAAAAGAACTAAATTCCTTCAAGAAGTCATCTGTTCCTCGTGACGAGCAGAAACCTGCAAAAATATATGCTTAAATGTATGAACTCCCCCTTCACCACAATCATATATATCCTGACCCTCCCCCTGCCTCTTTAAAGCAGTTTCTTGAAGCTATCTGCAGTGCTGTCTCCCGGCTGCTGTCTTCATTTTGCTCCAAATAGAGCTTAACTCTCAACTCTCAGGTTGTACACTCTTTTAAGTCAACACATAAATAATAGAAGAAGTGAAATATTTTCATTAGTAGTTTTTAGTTATTAATGAACTATAGATTTTACAAATAAAAGCATGTAACACTGGTGAACATGAACCTCTCCAAACACTGTTGTAACAGTGAAAAAGACCCACTTTAGAAATAATGTGACAATGCTAATATAATGAGATATTAAAAAGGGGGCCTTTGTTTATCTGTTTTGGTTGGGGCCTCAAGAGAACAGATGATAACTGACCCCTTATTCTATAGTAAAGTGCTAGAGCTAGAACATCTGCCAGATTTGCAAAGAAAGCATCCAAGTATACAAGAATTCAACATATTATCCACCTCCCACTGTATAAACAAATACCAAGAATTTAATTATGGAAGTAGAAAAGAGAGGATTTATTTGGAGGAAATATGGGGTGCTGTGGTCTCATGAGGTGCTGTTGTTGTTGTTGCTGTTGCCTCAAGAGTAGTAACAAATTATTTAAAGAGGCAACTTAGAAATCCTGGTGTAATTTCTCTGAGTTGGGGGTGTCAATAGGCACTGAAGGGTGGCCTTGTGGAAGAACATCTGATAAACCTGAGAATGGGACCTAATTAAACCTAAAAGAGTTTTCACATCAAAGGAAACCATAAACAAGACAAAAAGATAACCTTCAAAATGGGAGGAAATATTTGCCAATGAAGCAATTGACAAGGGATTAATCTCCAAAATAAACAAACAGCTCATGAAGCTCAATACCAAATATATATGTATACACACACTATATATACAGGAGCATGTGTAAAATAGATAGCTAGTGGGAACCTGCTGTATAACATAAGGAGCTCAGCTCAGTGCTCTTTGGTGACCTAGAAGGTGGGGTTGTGGGGGGAGGTGTTGGAAGGGCAGTCTGAGAGGGAGGGGATATATGTGTAAATAGCTGATTCACTTCATTATACAGCAGAAACTAATGCAACTTTGTAGAGCAACTATAATGTAATCAAAAACTAATTATTCTTAAAAAAGAATCTACCTGAAGGAGCCTATGACAGAAGTGTAGTGGGACTCTGGTAGAATCAGAGAATCAGAGGTATATGTGTGTGTGTGTGTCTGTACAGGAAATGTGATGAGAGATTGTTGGAAGACATGGACTAGGAGTGAAGTGCTATGACTGGATTTATACTGGTAAAAGCTGACTCAAGCTGAGGAGTGCATTAACAATAGTAGTAATTGTGATGGTAACTTTATGTGTCAATTTGACTAGATCATTAGTGGCCGAGATATTTGGTCAAACATTCTGGGCACCTAATGATCTAGTCATGGGAGAGTTCCGTGTTGGGAGTTCCCTGGAGCATTTTTGGAAGAGATTAACATTTGAATTAGTAGATGGAATAAAGCAGTCTCTCCCTCAATATGGGTAGCAATTATCTAATTGATTAAAACCTTAAGTAAATCAAAAAAGGCTGAATAAGAGAGAATTCCTGCCTGACTGATCTGGGACATCAGTCTTTTCCTGACGAAAAACTGGAGCTGAAAAATCAGCTCATCTGAGGTCTTGAGTCTGTCAGATTTCAGACTGACACTTACACTATTGGCCCTCCTGGTTCTCAGGCATTTGAACTTGGACTGAAACTATACTATAATTACGAACATTGAGTGTTTCTTGTACTAGGACCTATCCAAATGTTTTATATCTATATATATATAGATATATTTGTGTGTGTGTGCTTAACTGCTCAGTTATGTCTAACTCTTTGTGACCCCATGGACTATAGCCTGCCAGGCTCCTTTGTCCATGGGGATTCTCCAGGCAAGGATACTGGAGTGGGTTGCCATGCCCTCCTCCAGGGGATCTTCCCAACCCAGGGATCAAACCCAGGTCTCCAACATTGCAGGCAGATTCTTTACTGTCTGAGCCACTGGGGAAGCCCAAGAATACTGAAGAGGGTAGCCTATCCCTCTCCAGGGGAACTTGCAACTCAGGAATCATACCAGGGTCTCCTGCACTGTGTATATGTGTGTGTGTGTATGTATATGTGTGTGTATGTACATATATGTGTGTGTGTGTGTGTGTGTGTAATCAAACTACATAATCTTCACAATGACTCTGTAGTAAATACTATTGTGGTCATTATTTTAAAGATAAGGAAATTGACAGAACTAGTTAAAGGTCAGGGCCAAGATTCTCGTTCATATAGTCTACTTCCTGTACTCACTCCTCTACCCTGTAATCCACAGTAACTCAAAAAATGATTATGGTTAGGGACAATGATAGAAACAGGGAGACCATTATAAGGCTTTTACCAATCAGGCAAGAGATGATACTGACCAAGATGAGGCTTAGAGAACATAGTTATACACTGAAGTTCTGATATAAGAGACAAGTGCCAACACAGCAATGTACATGTATTGTGAAAACGAAGAAGGAAAAAAAAACAAAACTGAGATTTTTTAAATTAATTTGTTACTCTCAGTTCAGTTCAGTTGCTCAGTCGTGTCCGACTCTTTGCGACCCCATGAATCACAGCACGCCAGGCCTCCCTGTCCATCACCAACATACCTAAATTATCCTTTCTTGTGACTTTGATTTTCTTCCACATATTGTTTTAACGCATTTGAAAACTTATATATCCATTATAATTATATATATATATATAATATAAATATGTAATACAAATGAGGCTTCGTAGGTGGTTCAGCTGGTAAAGAATTCACCTGCAATGCACGAGACCTGGGTTCAGTCCCTGGGTTTGGAAGGATCCCCTGAAGGATGGAACTGGAACCCACTCCAGTATTCTTGCCCAGAGAATTCCATGGAGAGAGGAGCCTGGCAGGCTACAGTTCATGAGGTTGCAGAGTTGGACATGACTGAGCAACTAACATAAAATAAATAAGTAATAAAATACACACACACATACATATATACAGCTTGGTTTATATAGGTATCTGTATTTTACTGAGATGGTTGGTAGTTATAAAATTCTCAAAGAGGCTTGTATTCTCATACAACTTTAAAAGCATGGGTTAAATTGTCCCAATCCAGAGTTACTAGGATACATGAATACATGAATCCCACTGGAGCAAAAGAACAATCTGATGATATTCTGGAGTGGAACTGTGACTAGTGAGGATAAAAATGGTGGGTAGCTCCTAGAGCAGGGTCGTTGTTAATGTCATTGGTCAAGAAAGGAAGATAGAGGAGATATACACAGAGATTGGAATATGGGGACAAAGAATCAGGAGTCCTGCTTTGAGCATTCCAAGTTTGAAAGCCTTTATACTTACAAACAGAGAGCTTCTCTGTGTGGATTCATATAAAAGTCTGAAGCTCAAGGGAGAGTTTGATGTTAGAGATATAAATGCTAGTGGTATCAGCGTATGGATGATATTTTAAAGATATGAGACTAGAAGCCATGAGACAAGGAAGAATGTCTAAATAAAGAATAGAAGGCAGCTCAGAACCAAGCTGTTCCAACATCTGAAGCTTCGAAAAACAGGAGGCAAAATTAGTGAAGGAGACAGAAAAGGAGTAGATAGAGGAGTCAGAGGAAAATAAGGCAACAGTGGTATTTCAATACCCAAGGAAGAAAATATTTCAAGGAGAGAGAGAGAGAGTTCAACTGTGGGGAATCATGCTGACAGAGTAAGATAAAGGATGAGGAATGAAAACCGGTAAGATAGAGTTTAAGGGTGAGCTGGATGAGAGCTGCTTCAGCAGAGTGGGGAAAAAAATCTCATTGAAGCAGTTTGAGGAGCAATTAAGAGTTTAGGAAAAGCAAACAAAAAATGAAGACAGGTAAGTTAAGGAAGCATATAAATCATTAAAACCTGCATGTTACTGGTATTAATTAATAAAAATCTAAATCTCCTTTCACTAAAGGTTAAAGTTTTCTAGCAAAAGAGTCTCAACTGGAACATTGGTGGGTGGATGAAGGGGAGGGATTCTCTTTGTTTCTCTACTTGCCATCTGATGTCCCCAAGACCACCACACATCTGGTAACTCACCATGAGGACTCAGCATATAATCACAGTCACGTCAATGAGTCATTACAGGGAAAAGGTGCAATGCATTATGGAAAAAGACACATGGGGGGAAGTCTGGAGGAAACTAGGTGCATGTTTCCAATAGTCATCTTCCAGTGGAATCATACAGGAAATGCTCAGTTCTTCCAGCATCAAACTGTGCCAACATGTGTGAAATGCTGTCTACCCAGGAAAATTATTAGAGACTCATTACCCAAGGTTTCCTTGGGTAATGCACATACCAAAGTTCCAGACTTTCAGAGGAAAAGCAGTTGTTCAGTGTAAACTATATCATTTGTATAAAAAGTTCAAAGAGTAAGCCCCTCTTAGGAGTAAGGGATTGGTGGGCGCAAACTCAAAATCTAAGTTCTCTATCATCACCCAAGGGCCAACATTGCAACAATCCTTTCTCAGGTCAGCAACCTCAGGACTGCTATGTTAATTCCTTTTTTGCACATCATCTGTTACAGACTAAATGTGTATATCCCCCACATTCATATCTTGAAGTCTCAATCCCCAATGTGATTAGTACTTGGAGGAAGGGTTTCAGTACTTAATTACGTTTAGATTAGGTTATGAGGAAAGCTATGACAAATCTAGACAGTGTCTTTGAAAGTAGAGACATCACTTTGTCAACAAAGGTCCATATATTCAAAGCTATATGGTTTTTCCAGTAGTCATACATGGATGTGAATGTTGGACCATAAAGAAGTCTGAGTGCCGAAGAACTGATGCTTTCAAATTGTGGTGCTGGAGAAGACTCTTGAGAGTTCCTTGGACTGCAAAGAGATCAAACCAGTCAATCCTAAAGGAAATCAACCCTGAATATTCATTGGAAGGACTGATGCTGAAGTTGAAGCTCTAGTACTTTGGCCACCTGATGTGAAGAGCCAACTCATTGAAAAAGACCTAGATTCTGGGAAAGATTGAAGGCAAAAGGAGAAGGGTGTGGCAGAGGATGATATGGTTAGACAGCACCACCAACTCTACGGACATGAATTTGAGCAAACTCTGGGAGACAGTACAGGACATAGGAGCATGGCATGGGGTTGGAAAGAATTAGACATAACTTAGCGACTGGACAACAACAGCAAATAGGTCATGAGGGTCTGATCCTCTTGAGAGAATTAGTGCACTTATAATAAGAGGAGGAAGATAATTCTCTCTTCCTCTCCTCCCCCAACTCCTCCATATGCACCAAGGAAAGGCCCTTTGAGCACACAGTCAGAAGGTGGTTGCCTGCCAGCCAGGAAGAAAACCCTCAGTAGAACCCAACTGGATCAATGCAAAGAAATAGAGGAAAACAACAGAAGGTTCATATATATATGAAATGATATATGAAATACATAAGGAATGACACTATCCCTAAAATGTTAGTATATATTTTTCATATATGATTTCATTTTTCATATATATATGATTTCATTTTTCATATATATATATATATACGCAGAAGGTTCATGGTCTTCTATCAATGACATCAAGATCACTTGTATAAAGGTGCCATGCTAGATTCAGAAATTTTTTTAAAAGAAGGATAAGGGGGAAATGCCCAATTAAATTTGAATTTCTGATAAATAAATAATAATTTATTGTAAGTATGCACCATACAATACTCAGTACATACTTCTACTAAAAACAATACCTTGTTTATCAGAAATATAAATTTAATGGGACATTCTATTCTTTATCTGGACCCTAGTTATAAATGTATTTGACTATGTCCTGCATTATTGCAACTAAACTTGCTGCTGCTGCTGCTGCTAAGTCATTTCAGTCGTGTCCAACTCTGTGTGATCCCATAGATGGCAGCCCACCAGGCTGCCCCGTCTCTGGGAT
The DNA here is from genome assembly GCF_049115385.1 of Moschus berezovskii. NCBI lineage: Eukaryota > Metazoa > Chordata > Mammalia > Artiodactyla > Moschidae > Moschus > Moschus berezovskii. The sequence continues at coordinate 43,199,555 of NC_142469.1, forward strand.
TCTCCAGGCAAGAACACTGGAGTGGGTTGCCATTTCCCTCTCCAATGTGTGAAAGTGAAAAGTGAAAGTGAAGTCACTCAGTTAGAAACCTCATTATTCAAATAGCAGAAAATTATCCAAATGGAGGAAACTTTTAAAAATGAAGATGAAAGGTTCATATAACAGAAACCCTTAAAAAGAGAATGAAATAGTTAAACATCATATTTATCTGATTTTCCTTTCTACCCTCATTCAGTATCTATAAGGTTGGTTGGAATGCAAAGGGTAGCTCAGTGGCTTGAGAACTGTATAATTATCTTAAGAGAAGAAGCAGTAAATTAGCAAGAAATAATTCTCCACAAGAAAATTTCTGTTTTACCAAAATCATTGTTTAACAAAAGAATGCTTAGAAAATATGGCAGGTGACGGAGAATCGAAAGGATCAATGGGTTATTGGGCACTTTTTAGATACACGTCAATGATTAGAAAGTTAGGATGGATATTTATCACTTTGGTATTGTCACATAATAGTAAAAAGAGACTCATCCTAAACCACAACTCCAGGATCTATAACACCTCACATTAAAATACACTTTTTGATCATTATGTTAAAAAGTCAACTAAACCAATAGTAAGTAGGCTACTGTATATATTTTACATATTAAAGGTACATGAGTGTGTGTATGTATGTGTGTATATATGTGTGTATGTATATATATGCATGTATATGTATATAGATCTATATGTATGGATACATATATCACCAGATCATCTCCCAGAGCAAATGGCAGCATTTTATTGTAAATTTTAAATATGGACCTATACTTACTGTTGATAAACACAACAGAAACAAGATAAACTTCAAAATATGAAGTTGACACGCTTCTTTTTCCATCCTTTCTTTTTCCTAACTACTTTACAGTATATTATTTTTCTCTTTTGCCAAATGTATCCATTTCTTAGAGAAAATAAATTACATTTTAATAAAAAGCAGCAGAAAGAATTTTTTAAAAAGCATGTGTTACTGTAGAAATAGTCAAGAGAATACATTTAAGCAAAAGCCTTTCATACTATCAGAATAGGTTTATGAAAAGGAAATTATGGTAAACAAATTAAATTGTATTAATTATAGTATAAGAAAAATGTTAGTCTAAATTAAAAGATTCATAGTCTTAGAAGCAACCATTTAAAAACAACAGAGCTATTCTACTGAGTCTAAAGAGATCTATTATAAAAGATTGTTAAGGTAATTTGCATTCTTGTTATGGAACTAATGAATCCAATAATGAGACTATTCTGTAATCCTAACTTCATGAACTCAACTTGACTTTTCCCACAACTAGAAGAAATGAGTGAAATTTTGATTGTGTGTATGCTTAAAATACGCTTTCATGTCTACATACTACAGTGGTGACTGTGAGTCCTGTTTGTATGTTTGAAAAAGGGACCTGTGTATTAATAATCTTTTCATGGTTAAAACGAAGAAATTGATTGTTTATGTTTTGGGGGAGCAACTTTCAGCAACTTTAAATATATCTTATTGTTTTTAAAAGCCTCAGTTTGCTTATTTCTGCTACCTTCACCTTATAGCTATGACATAACAAGCTATTTCATGTGTAGTGAATCTCTGGAGGAAAAGCTTTAGGTAAGCAGGTGTTGCCTTGAGTATTATGGTTTTAGAAAAATTACAATGGAAGCAGTGGAGATGGTGTATGAGTGGAGGTGATATTTAACAAGTGGTAATTCATCTTGCTGAAAACTCAAAACCCCATTAGAGATTTCCATAAAGTTTCACACTCCTAATGATCCTAACATTTTATGCTGAGGGAAAGTTCTTATTTAGATATTTGACAGTAGAGCGTTGAAAGGTCATTTGTCAGCAGGGTCACTAAGCTGTAGAACTTGTTAGGAAAGCTTGATACTGCTTTGCCCCACACTGTTGCTGTCTAACATCTCACAGGCAGCTAGCAAGAGCAATTAGGCAAATTCTGGTTTAGCTGAGATTGACCCCTTTCAATATTTTGAAATATGCATAAGTGCCTGTCAAACATATCAACTGACTATATTAATGATACAAGGAGATGCTCCTGGCAATAATCCCTACCTCCTGCAGAGAACTGAGATTTAAGGTCAACTCACCCTTTTACTACAGCTTTGCCAGGAGAAAGGTTATTGAAGGAGGTGGCAGACTGACATTGAAAAGCCTGCTATTCAACCATACACTATTATCACCTCTGCATTTACTCTACCCTGTATATGGTCTTATGATTATTAAAACTATGATCATAAAATTACATTAATGCCCTTTCAACAACTGAGCTACTGATATGCCGTCTCATATGTTTTAATGTGTTTTATTTTAAAATATAAAATCACAAGATTGCAAAGTGTAATCTCTGAAAGTCATTTCACTTTTATTTTTAATATCGCTTTGTATGGCCAAATATATCATGTAGGAATGGGAAAGCATGCACATGCATGCACAACGTAGCATCTTTCAAAAGATATGATCAGAAGTTCATAACATCTCTGATTCTTTAGGGAAAAAATCCTATTTTCACATAAAATTTGAAAATGTATAATAATGATTTATGAATTTAAGATCATTTATACTTTATGACATTGTTAGGTCTCTGATTATATGCCTACATTTTCACATACCATTTAAAGAACTAACATATATGCTCTTATTCATCCATTCAAGAAATATTTACTAAGGTCAGTATGTTCCACAAAAATCTATAAAATATGTAAAAAAACTAAAGAAGTTGGAATGGGCCTTTAATCCCCAGAATTTAAAATATTAGTGTGGATTGACCTTGAATAATTCAATATATTTAAATACAACTTTTCTTTTGGGTGAATCACTCTAACTTCAAAGGAACTCTCTTTAATACCGGTATATTGAAGGAAACCTAAGCTATAATTTCATAACAAATGTCACCTTATTTTTAGAGAGCTAGGTTGCTAACTAAAAATGGTACTCAAAACAATCCTAGAAAATGAGCATGTACATACAAATATATACACAGTTCAATGCAAACCCTACAGTTGCTAAAATAGTTAATGCTAAATGTTCTTAGACTACTATATTAATTTTCTTATAAAACAATTATTTGTATTTTCATTTAAAAATTATGTCCTAGAACAGTCTCCCAGGTAATGATTCAGCAGGTTAAGTGTGCATCCCAAAATATACATTATCAACCAACCTAAAGATTCAGATGCTCCATGCTGTACACTTGCAGAAACATTGCCTTAAATGAATTGTGTTCATTATTATCACATCAGAACCAGGCTACCGGACTTTCATTTCTGTTTATAAATACTTATCTGCTAAGGAACTTTTCTCCCATAATAAAAAACAAAACAAACATAAAAAAACACTCTAGCAAATAGATATAAAACAGTGATATTTAGATGTTGCAAGTAGGCAACGTGATTCTTCAGAAAAGGGAAACAAATGAAATGAACCCTATAATTGTGCCAGCTTACTTCGTGGAAGTAGTTCTCAGAACTCAAAGCAGATAAGGGGAACTTAATCCACAGAGTGTTAACACAGAAACTGGAGATAAACGTATTTTCAGAAACTATGCAAACCAGAGAAATGGCATCTTTATATTACTGAAAGAAAAAACTGTATACCCAAGGAAAATATTATTTCACAAACGAAGGCAAATTAAAGACTTTTAAGGAAAGGAAAAAATAAAGCTGAGCATCATTTCTGTCATTAGACTCTACAGGCAGGAAGAGGGAGATAACAGATGGGATTTGAATCTTTTCAGAGGAGTGAGTAGTGCCAGATGACTAGCTGTTAAAAGCAAAAATAATAGCAGTGTGCTGTGGGGTTTATAGCTTCAATTCAGTTCAGTCACTCAGTTGTGTCCAACTCTTTGCAACTCCATGGACTGTAGCACATCAGGCTTCCCTGACCATCACCAACTCCCAGAGCTTGCTCAAACATGTCCATCAAGTCAGTGACGCCATCCAATCATCTCATCCTCTGTCATCCCCTTCTCCTCTTGCCTTCAATCTTTCCCAGCATCAGGGACTTTTCAAATGAAGTCAGTTCTTTGCATCAGGTGGCCAAATATTGGAGTTTCAACTTCAGCATCAGTCCTTCCAATGAATATTCAGGACTGATTTACTTTAGGGTGGACTGGTTGGATCTTGCAGTCCAAGGGACTCTCAAGAGTCTTCTCCAACACCACAGTTCAAAAGTATCAATTCTGCACTCAGCTTTCTTTATAGTCCAACTCTCACATCCATACATGACCACTGGAACAACCATAGCCTTAACTAAACAGACATTTGTTGGCAAAGTAATGTCTCTGCTTTTTAATATGCTATCTAGGTTGGTCATAACTTTCCTTCCAAGGAGTAAGCGTCTTTTAATTTCATGGCTGCAGTCAGCATCTGCAGTGATTTTGGAGCCCAAAAAAATAAAGTCTGACACTATTTCCACTGTTTCCCTTTCTATGTCCCATGAAGTGATGGGACCAGATGCCATGATCTTCGTTTTCTGAATGTTGAGCTTCAAGCCAACCTTTTCACTCTCCTCTTTCACTTTCATCAAGAGGCCTTTGAGTTCCTCTTCACTTTCTGCCATAAGGGTGGTGTCATCTGCATATCTGAGGTTATTGATATTTCTCCCGGCAATCTTGATTCCAGCTTGTGCTTCTTCCAGCCCAGCGTTCCTCATTATGTACTCTTCATATAAGTTAAATAAGCAGGGTGACAATATACAGCCTTGACATACTCCTTTCCCTATTTGGAACCAGTCTGTTGTTCCATGTCCAGTTCTAACTGTTGCTTCTTGACCTGCATACAGATTTCTCAGGAGGAAGTTCAGCTGGTCTGGTTTTCCCATCTCTTTAAGAATTTTCCACAGTTTGTTTATATCTTATGTAGAACTAAAATGTATGACTATATTAGCATGAGGGCAGGGAGAATAGGAATATAAGTTTTTTAATACTGGAAGGAAAGTGGTACAATGCTAGTTAAAGTGATACTGATAAGCTAAAGCTATATACTGTGAAACCTACAGAAAAAAACTAAAACATAAAATAACATATGCTAATAAGCAAATAGTGGAAATAAAATGTAATCAAAAAATAACATTGATGCAAAAGAAAGAGAAAGGATATCCAAAGAATAAATAAAACACCAAGATGGTAGATTTAAAACATATCAAAAATCTCATCAGATTTCTGTGATCTAATACTTCAATTAAAAGATAGATATGGTCAGTGTGGATACTATATGAAGTCTGCATAAAGTCCATATTAAAGATAGAAATACAAGTAAGTTAAAAGTAAGAGGATGCAGAAATATACACCATGCAAAAATTAATTTTAAAAAGCTTCAGAATAGAAAGCAACCCCTTGATTCCAGACAAGATGGCAGAGTAGAAGAACCTGAGTTCACCTCCTCTCCCCAATATAACAAAATCACAATCAACAGCTGAACAACCACCAAATGAAAGACTGGAACCCACCAAATATGATATTTTACATTCAAAGACAAGGAAGAAGTCACAGGGAGATGGAGTGAGAGTTCTGAGACCCACATCAGACTCCTCAGCCTGAGTCTCTGGCAATATCACTGATGAACATAAAGGCAAAAAATTCTCAACAAAATACTAGTAAACTGAATTCAACAAGACATTAAAAGGATCGTATATCATGATCAAGTCATATTTATCTCAGAGATGCAAGGATTCTTAAATATATGCAAATTAGCATGATGCACTACATTAACATAAGTTAAGTTCAGTCTTAGCTGAAGAGTTCCTCTTCACTTTCTGCCATAAGGGTAGTGTCATCAGCATATCTGAGGTTATTGATATTTCTCCCAGCAATCTTGATTCCAGCTTGTGCTTCTTCCAGCCCAGCGTTCCTCATGATGTACTCTGCATATAAGTTAAATAAGCAAGGTGACAATATACAGCCTTGACGCACTCATTTTCCTATTTGGAACCAGTCTGTTCCATGTACAGTTCTGACTGTTGCTTCCTGACCTGCATACATGTTTCTCAAGAGGCAGGTCAGGTGGTCTGGGATTCCCATCTCTTTCAGAATGTTCCACAGTTTATTGTGATCCACACAGTCAAAGGCTTTGGCATAGTCAATGAAGCAGAAATAGATGCTCTTCTGGAACTCTCTTGTTTTCTCCATGATCCAGCGGATGTTGGCAATTTGATCTCTGGTGCCACTGCCTTTTCTAAAACCTGCTTGAACATCTGGGAGTTCACGGTTCACATATTGCTGAAGCCTGGCTTGGAGAATTTTGAGTATGACTTTACTAGCGTGTGAGATGAGTGCAATTGTGCGGTAGTTTGAGCATTCTTTGGCATTCCCTTTCTTTGGGGTACTGAAGAATAAAAACAATGTCATCATCTCAATAGATGTAGAAAGAGCTTTAAGACAAAATTTAACATCTACTTATGATTAAAAAAAAAAAAATTCTCCAGAAAGTGAGCATAGAGGGAACTTACCTCAACATAACAAAGGCTGTATATGGCAGACCCACAATTAATATCATTCTCAATGTTGAAAAGTGAAAGCATTTCAAGAACAGGAACAAGAGAAGGATGTCCACTGTTTCCACTTTTATTCAACATAGTTTTGGAAGCCCTAGCCATGGCAAGCAGAGAAGAAAAATAAATAAAAGGGATCAAAATTGGAAAAGAAGTAGTCAAACTGCTTCTATTTGCAGATGGCATGATACTATACATAGAAAATTCTAAAAATGCTATCATAAAACTCCTGGAACTTATCAACAAATTTGGTAAAAGTTTCAGGATACAAAATTAATATGGAGAAATCTCTAGCATTTCTATACAATAACAATGAAATATTAGAAAGAGAAATTAAAGAAACAATCCTACTTATCATCATATCAAACAGAATAAAATACTTAGGAATAAATCTAAGGAGGAAAAAGACCAGTACTCTGAAAACTATAAGATGCTGATGAAAGAAATCAAATATGATACAGAGGGATATACCATGTCCTTGGATTAGAAGAATCAATACTGCCAAACAGTTATACTATCCAAGGCAATTCAATGCAATCCCTATCCTATCAAAGTACCATAGACATTTGATGACATTTTCACAGAACTAAAACAAAAAATAAATAAATAAATAAATTTGTATGAAAACACAAAAGACCCAGAATATCCAAACCAATCCTGAGAAAGAAAAAAACAGAGCTGGAGGAATCAGGCTCCATAACTTCAGACTATACTAGAAAGCTAAAGTCACAAAGACAGTATGGTATTGGCACAAAAACATAAATATAGATCAATGATACAGGATAGAAAGCCCAGAAATAAACCCATGCTTCTACTGTCACCTAATCTATGACAAATGAGGCAAGAATATACAATGAAGAAAAGACTTTTCAATAAGTGTTGCTAGAAAAACTGGAAATAACATGTAAAGATGAAATTAGAACATTCTCTAACACCATAACCCAAAATAAACTCAAAATGGATGAAAGACTTAAATATAAACCTGGGCACTCTAAAAATCTTAGAGGAAAACATAGGCAGAACACTGACAAAAATCTCAGCAATATGTTTTTGGATTCACCTCCTAGAGTACTGATAATAAACAAAAAAGAACAAATGGAACCTAATTAAGCTTAAAAACTTTTTCACCACAAAGTAAACCATAAATAAAATTAAAAAGATAACATACATAATGTAAGAAGGTATTTGCAAGCAAAATAACTGACAAGGGATGGATCTCCAAAATATATAAACAGCTCCTTCAATTCAATATCAAAAAAGCAAACAATCCAATCAGAAAATGGGCAGAAGATCTGAACACACATTTCTCCAAAGAAGACACACAGATGGCCAAGAGGAACATGAAAAGATGCTCAATGTTAGTAATTCCATGAGAAATACAATCAAAACTACAATGACGTATCACCTCACACTGGTCAAAATGGACATTATCAATAAGCCTAAAAACTATAAATGCTGGAAAGGGTATAGAGAAAAGGGAACACTCCTACACTGGAGCAAGTGTGCGTGCTGTTGTGTCTGACTCTTGTGACATTTTGGCCTGTAGCCCACCAGGATCCTCTGTCCATGGCATTTCCCAGGCAAGTATACTGGAGTGGGTTGCCATTTCCTTTGCTAGGGGATCTTCCTGATCCAGGGATTGAACCCACATCTGTAACTGTAGATGGATTCTTTCCCACTGAGCCATCAAGGTGGGAATGTAAACTGGTGGAGCCACTATGGAAAGCAGTATGGAGGTTCCTTAAAAAACTGACAGTAGAACTGCCATATGATCCAACAATCTCTCTCCTGGCATATATCTTAAGAAAGACATAATTTGAAAAGATGCATGCACCACAATTTTTACTGCAGCATTATTTACAGTAGATTTAAAAATCAAACCATGTACCTGCCAGAGACACTCAGAGGGCACAAACAAAACATTGTGCACACCAAGACTCAGGGAAAGAAGCAGTGACCTCCACAAGAAACTGAGCCAGACCTGCCTTTGAGTGTTTGAGTGTCTCCTGTTGAGGCATGGGTCAGCAGTGGCCTGCCACAAGAACAGGGGCTCTGGCTGAGCAGTCCTGGGAGGTGCAACATGTGTCATAAGCCCTCTTGGAGGAGGTCACCATTAGTCCCAGTAAAGAGCCACCAACCAGGCAACTCACAAACTTGAGAATAATTATACCAAAGAAGTTTTCACACTGATGCTAAAGTTCTAGGGCCCACAACAGATTCCCAACCTGGGGACCCAACAAAGGGACTGAGAACTCCCAGAGAATATGAGTTTGAAGGCCAGTGGGATTTGATTACAGAAATTCCACAGGACTGGGGAAACAGAGACTATTGGAGGGCATAAACAAAACCTTATGCGCACCAGGACCCAGGACAAAGGAGTAATGACCCCACAAGAGACCAAGCCAGACTTTACTGTGAGTGTTCGGGAGTCTCCAGCAGAGATATGGGTCGACAGTGGCCTGCCACAGGGTCAGGGACACTGACTGCAGTAATCCTGGGAGGCATGTCATGCTGGCATAAGTTCTTTTGGAAAAGGTCACCATTATCCCTACCATAGACCAAACTACAGGGAGGGAAAACAGCATACCAGTCAGCAGAAAATTGGATTAAATACTTACTGTGCATGGCCTTGCCCACCAGAGCAAGGCACAGTTTTCCCCACAGCTAGTCCCTCCCATCAGAAAGTTCCCATAAGACTCATCCTCATCCATCAGAGAGCACACAGAATGCAAACCACAATCAAAGAAAACTAACCAAACTGATCACATAGATCACAGCCTTGTCTAACTCAATGAAACTATGAGTCATGCTATGTAGGGCCACCCAAGATGGACCAGTCATTGTGGAGAGTTCTGACAAAACGTGGTCCACTGGAAAAAGGAATGGCAAACCACTTCAACATTCTTGCCTTGAGAACCCCATGAATAATATGAAAGGCAAAAACATATGACACTGAAAGATGAACTTCCCAGGTCAGTAGGTACCCAATATGCTACTGGAGAAGAGCGGAGGAAATAGCTCTAGAAGAAATGAAGAGACTGAACCAAAGCAGAAACAACACTCAGTTGTGGGTATGTCTGGTGGTGAAAGAAAAGTCCAATGCTCTGAAGAACAATATTGCTTAGGAACCTGGAATGTTAGGTCCATGAATCAAGGTAAATTGGAAGTGGTCAAACAGGAGACAGCAAGAGTGAACACTGACATTTTAGAAATCAGTAAAATAAAATGGACAGAAATGGGCTAATTTAATTCAGATGACCATTATATCCACTACTATGGGCAAGAACCCCTTATAAACAATGAAGTAGCCCCAATACTCAACAAGAGTCCAAAATGTGGTACTTGAGTGCAATCTCAAAAACAACAGAATGATCTTGGTTCATTTCCAAGGCAAACTATTCAATATCACAGTAATCCAAGTCTATGACTCAACCACTAATGCCAAAGAAGCTGAAGTTGAATTGTTCTACGAAGATCTACAAGACCTCTTAGAACCAACACCAAAAAAGATGTACTTTTCATCACAGGTGACTGGAATGCAAAAGTAGGAAGTCAAGAGATACCTGGAGTAACAGGCAAGTTTGGCCTTGGAATACAAAATGAAGCAAGCAAGGCTAACAGAGTTTGCCAAGAGAATGCAGTGGTCATAGCAAACACCCTCTTCCAACAATACAAGAGACAACTCTACATAAGGACATTACCAGATGGTCAATAACAAAATCAGATTATTATAGTATTTGCATCTGAAGATGGAGAAGTACTATACAGTCAACAAAAACAAGACCTGGAGCTGACTATGGTTCATATCATGAGCTCCTTATTGCAAAATTCAGACGTATATTGAAAAAGTAGGAAAAACCAATAGGCCATTCAGCTATGACCTAAATCAAATCCCTTATGATTATACAGTGGAAGTGATAAATAGACTCAAGGGATTAGATCTGATAGAGTACCTGAAGAACCATGGACGGAGGTTTGTAACACTGTACAGGAGGCAGTGATCAAAACCACCCAAAGAAAAAGAAATGATAAAGGTAAAATGGTTGTCTGAGGAAACTTTACAAGAAGGAGAAGAGGAGAGAAGTGAACCACAAAGGAGAAAAGGAAAGATACACCCATCTGAATGTGGAGTTCCAAAGAATAGCAAGGAGGGATAAGAAAGTTTTCCTAAGTGAACAATGCAAAGAAATACAAGAAAACAATAAAATGGGAAAGAGTAGAGATCTCTTCAAGAAAATTAGAGCTACCAAGGGAAAATTTCATGCAAAGATCGGCACGATAAACGACGGAAATGGTATGGACCTAACAGAAGCAAAAGAAATTAGGAAGAAGTGGCAAGAATACAGAGAAGAATTATACTAAAAAAGACCTAAATGAATCAGATAGCCACCATGGTGTGATCACTCACCTAGATCCAGATATCCTGGAGTGCAAAGTCAAGTGAGCCTTAGGAAGCATCATTACGAACAAAGCTGGTGGAGGTGATGGAATTCCAGATGAGCTACATCAAATTCTAAAAGATGATACTGTTATAGTGCTGCACTATGCCAGCAGAATTGGAAAACTCAGCAGTGGCCACAGGACTGGAAAATGTCAGTTTTCATTCCAGTCACAAAGAAGGATGATGTCAAAGAATGTTCAAACTACCAAACAATTGCATTAATTTCACATGCTAGCAAGGTCATGAGCAAAATCTTTCAAGGGCTTCAACCAAGAACTCCCAGATGTTCAAGCTGGATTTTAAAAAAAGGCAGAGGAACCTAGATCAAACTGTAAACATCCATTGGACCATAGAAAAAGCATGAGAATTCCAGAAAAACATTTACTTCTGCTTCATTGACTACACTAGAGCCCTTGACTGTGTGGATCACAACAAACTGTTGAAAATTCAAGCAGGTTTTAGAAAAGGCAGAGGCACCAGAGATCAAATTGCCAACATCCGCTGGATCATGGAGAAAGCAAGAGAGTTTCAGAAAAACATCTATTTCTGCTTCATTGACTATGCCAAAGCCTTTGACTGTGTCGATCACAATAAACTGTGGAATATTCTGAAAGAGATGGGAATCCCGGACCACCTGACCTGCCTCTTGAGAAACCTGTATGCAGGTCAGGAAGCAACAGTCAGAACTGTACATGGAACAACAGACTGTTTCCAAATAGGAAAAGGTGTACATCAAGGTTGTATATTGTCACCTTGCTTATTTAACTTATATGCAGAGTACATCATGAGGAATGCTGGGCTGGAAGAAGCACAAGCTGGAATCAAGATTGCCGGGAGAAATATCAATAACCTCAGATATGCAGATGACACTACCCTTATGGCAGAAAGTGAAGAGGAACTCAAAGGCCTCTTGATGAAAGTGAAAGAGGAGAGTGAAAAGGTTGACTTGAAGCTCACATTCAGAAAACGAAGATCATGGCATCTGGTCCCATCACTTCATGGGAAATAGATGGAAAACAGTGGAAACAGTGTCAGACTTTATTTTTTTGGGCTCCAAAATCACTGCAGATGCTGATTGCAGCCAGGAAATTAAAAGACGCTTGCTCCTTGGAAGGAAAGTTATGACCAACCTTGATAGTATATTAAAAAGCAGAGACATTACTTTGCCAACAAAGGTCCGTCTAGTCAAGGCAATGGTTTTTCCCGTGGTCATGTATGGATGTGAGAGTTGGACTGTGAAGAAAGCTGATCGCCGAAGAATTGATGCTTTTGAACTGTGGTGCTGGAGAAGACTCTTGAGAGTCCCTTGTACTGCAAGGAGATCCAACCAGTCCATTCTAAAGGAGATCAATCCTGGGTGTTCATTGGAAGGACTGATGCTAAAGCTGAAACTGCAATACTTCGGCCACCTCATGCGACGAGTTGACTCACTGGAAAAGACTCTGATGCTGGGAAAGGTTGGGGGCGGGAGAAGAAGGGGACGACGGAGAATGAGATGGCTGGATGGCATCACCGACTCTGTGGACATGAGTCTGAGTGAACTCTGGGAGTTGGTGATGGACAGGGAGGCCTGGTGTGCTGTGATTCATGGGGTCGCGGAGAGTCAGACACGACTGAGCGACTGAACTGAACTGAACTGAACTGATGGGAATACCAGAACACCTGACCTGTCTCCTGAGAACCCTGTATGCAGGTCAAGAAACAACAGAACCATACATGGAACAACAGTCTGGTTCAAAATTGGGAAAGGAGCATATTAAGACTGTACACTGTCACCCTGCTTATTTAATATATATGCAGAGTAAATTATTGCAAAATGCTGGGCTAGATGAAGCACAGCCAGAATCAAGATTACTGAGAGAAGTATCAATAAACTCAGATATGCAGATGAAATCACCCTTAAAACAGAATGATTCCATACATGACTACTGGAAAAACCATAGCTTTGACTAGATGGACCTTTGTTGGCAAAGTAATGTCTCTACTTATTAATATGCTGTCTAGGTTGGTCATAATTTTTCTTCCAAGGAGCAAGTGTCTTTTAATTTCATGGCTGCAGCCACCAGTGATTTTGGAGCCTCCCTCCAAAATAAAGTCTTTCACTGTTTCCACTGTTTCCCCATCTATTTCCCATGAAGTGATGGGACCAGATGCCATGATCTTTGTTTTCTGAAAGTTGAGTTTTAAGCCAACTTTTTCCACTCTCCTCTTTCACTTTCATCAAGAGACTCTTTCATTCTTCTTCACTTTCTGCCGTAAGAGTGGTGTCATCTGCATATCTGAGGTTATTGATATTTCTCCCGGCAATCTTGTTTCTAGCTGGTGCCTCATCCAGCCCAGCGTTTCTCATGATGTACTCTGCATATAAGTTAAATAAGCAGGGTGACAATACACAGCCTTGATGTACTCCTTTCCCTATTTGGAACCAGTCTGTTGCTCCATGTCCAGTTCTAACTGTTGCTTCCTGACCCGCATCCAGATTTCTCAAGAGGCAGGTCCGGTGGTCTGGTATTCCCATCTCTTTCAGAATTTTCCATAGTTTGTTGTGGTCCATATGGAAAAAGTTTTGACATAGTCAATAAAGCAGAAGTAGATGTTTTTCTGGAACTCTTATTTTTTTGATGATCAAGCTAGTCATTTCTAAAACAAATCAGTCCTGAATATTCATTGGAAGGACTGATGCTGAAGCTCCAACACTTTGGCCACCTGAAGAGCTGACTCATTGCAAAAGACCCTGATACTGGGAAAGATTGAAGGCAGGAGGAAAGGGGGATGACAGAGGACATGATGGTTGGATGGCATCACTAAGTTTGAGCAAGTTCCAGGAGATGGGGAAGGACAGGGAAGCCCAGCGTGCTGCAGTCCATGAGATCGAAAAGAGTCAGACATGACTGAGCCAACTGAACAACAACATTTACAGTAGCCAATTATGCCAGCAACCTAAACGTCCATTGACAGAGGAATGGATAAAGACGTGGTACCTGTATACAATGAAGTATTACTCAGCCATAAAAGAGAACAAAATAGCGTCATTTGCAGCAAGATGGATGGACCTAGAGATTATCATACTAAGTGAAGTAAATCAGACAAAGATGTATCATATGATATCATACATATGTGGAATCTAATTATTTTAAATGATACAAGTGAACTTATTTACAGAATGGAAACAGACTCACAGATTTCAGAAACAAACTTATGGTTACCGAAGGGGAAGGGGAAGGTAGGATAAATCAGACAGTCTGGAATTAACATGTACACATTATTACATATAAAATAGATAACCAACAAGGCCCTACTTACAGTACTCATGCTGGCCCTACTCAGTATGCTGCAATAACCTACATGGGTAAAAATATCTGAAAAAGAATGAATATATATATATATATAATATATATATGCATAACTGAGCCACTTCGCTGTACACTTGAAACTAACACAACATTGTAAATCTACTACACTCCAATAACTTATTTTCAAGCTTCAGGATAAGGAATATTACCAGATTAAAGTATGTCACCTCATAATGACAGAAGAATAAATCAAGAGGACATGCTGCTGCTGCTGCTGCGAAGTCACTTCAGTCGTGTCCGACTCTGTGTGACCCCATAGATGGAAGCCCACCAGGCTCCCCCATCCCTGGGATTCTCCAGGCAAGAACACTGGAGTGGGTTGCCATTTCCTTCTCCAATGTGTGAAAGTGAAAAGTGAAAGGGAAGTCGCTCAGTCGTGTCCGACCCTTAGCGACCCCACAGACTGCAGCCTACCAGGCTCCTCCATCCATGGGATTTTCCAGGCAAGAGTACTGGAGTGGCTTGCCATTGCCTTCTCCGCAAGAGGACATAGAGCCCTAAATATGTTTGCACCTAATAAGAGATATTAAAAATACATAAAACAAAAACTGAAAGAAAAATAGACAAAAGTACAATTAGAGGTCAAGATTGCAACATGCAGATTTCAACATTTTTCTCTCAGTAATGGATAAAATGATACAAAAAATAGACAAAAATTTCCATAAGAATGTAGAAGACACTCTCAACTAACTTGATCTCTTAACACATCGAAATTTCTAGACAAGAACAATCAAAACTATACCTTTTTCAAGTTCACTGTGAATACTGACCAGGATAGAATATATTTTGAACCATAAGGAAAATCTGAATAAATTTAAAGGGATCAAAATCATACATATAGCTTTCTTTCCACAGTAAATTTAAGTTAGACGTTAATGAGTATGGTTAGTTTAATAAAATGATGTATTTTCATTATATATATAGACTATATAGCAATACATGTAGGATTTTTTTTATAATAATAATGAAAAAAAACTTTATCTCATATCTTATTATCCCAAGAAATGTCTTGTGAAAGAATTCAGTTCAGTTCAGTTGATGAGTCGTGTCTGACTTTGCGACCCCATGGACTGCAGCATGCGAGGATTCCCTGTCCTTTACCAACTCCCTGAGCTTGCTCAAACTCATGTCAATTGAGTCAGTGATGCCATCCAACCATCTCATCCTCTGTCGTCCACTTCTCCTCCCTCCTTCAATCTTCCCCAGCATCAGGGTCTTTTCTTCTCATCAGATGGCCAAAGTATTGGAGTTTCAGCTTCAACATCAGTCCTTCCAAAGAATATTCAGGACTGATCTCCTTTAGAATGGACTGGATGGATCTCCTTGCAGTCCAAGGGACTCATAAGAGTCTTCTCCAACACCACAGTTCAAAAGCATCAATTTTTTGGCACTCAGCTTTCTTTATAGTCCAACTCTCACACCCATACATGACTACTGGAAAAACCATAGCCATGACTAGATGGACTTTTGTCGGGAAAGTAATGTCTCTTCGTTTTATATGCTGTCTAGGTTGGTCATAACTTTTCTTCCAAGGAGCAAGTGTCTTGTAATTTTATGGCTGCAGTCACATCTGTAGTAATTTTGGAGACCCCAAAATAAAGTCTTGCACCATTACCACTGTTTCCCTATGTATTTGCCATGAAGTGATGGGACTGGATGCCAGGATCTTAGTTTTCTGAATATTGAGCTTTAAGCCAACTTTTTTTTTTTTTGGAGGCTAATTATTTTACAATATTATATTGGTTGGTTTTGCCATACACTGACATGAAACCACCCCAGGTGTACATGAGTTCCCCTTCCTGAACCCCCCTCCCACCTCCCTCCTCCCCTTATCCTCCCTCTGGGTCATCCCCACATACCAGCCCTGAGCATCCTGTAACATGCATTGACCCTGAACTGGTGATTCATTTCACATATGATAATACACATGTTTCAATGCCATTCTCCCAAACCATCCCACCCTCACCCTCTCCCACAGAGTCCCAAAGACTGTTCTATACATCTGTGTCTCTTTTGCTGTCTCGTATACAGGGTTATCATTTCCATCTTTCTAAATTCCATATATATGCGTTAGTATACTGTATTGGTGTTTTTCTTTCTGGCTTACTTCACTCTGTATAATAGGCTCCAGTTTCATCCACCTCATTAGAACTGATTCAAATGCATTCTTTTTAATAGCTGAGTAATACTCCATTGTGTATATGTACCAAAGCTTTCTTATCCATTCGTCTGCAGATGGACATCTAGGTTGCTTCCATGTTCTCGCTATTATAAACAGTGCTGCAATAAACACTGGAGTAAATGTGTCTCTTTCAATTCTGGTTTCCTCGGTGTGTATGCCCAGGAGTGCGATTGCTGGATCATATGGCAATTGTTTTTTGAGGAATCTCCACACTGTTCTCCATAGTGGCTGTACTAGTTTGCATTCCCACCAACAGTGTAAGAGGGTTCCCTTCTCTCCACACCCTCTCCAGCATTTATTGCATGTAGACTTTTGGATAGCAGCCATTCTGACTGGTGTGAAATGGTATCTCATTGTGGTTTTGATTTGCATTTCTCTGATTATGAGGGATGTTGAGCATTTTTTCATGTGTTTGTTAGCCATCTGTATGTATTCTTTGGAGAAATGTCTGCTTAGTTCTTTGGCCCATTTTTTGACTGGGTCATTTATTTTTCTGGAATTGGACTGCAAGAGCTGCTTGTATATTTTGGAGATTAATCCTTTATCAGTTGCTTCATTTGCTATTATTTTCTCCCATTCTGAGGGCTGTCTTTTCACCTTGCTTATAGTTTCCTTTGTTGTGCAGAAGCTTTTGATTTTAATTAGGTCCCATTTGTTTATTTTTGCTTTTATTTCCAATATTCTGGGAGGTGGGTCTTGGAGGATCCTGCTGTGATTTATGTTGGAGAGTGTTTTGCCTACGTTCTCCTCTAGGAGTTTTATAGAATCTGGTCTTACATTTAGCTCTCTAATCCATTTTGAGTTTATTTTGGTGTATGGTGTTAGGAAGTGTTCTAGTTTCACTCTTTTACAAGTGGCTGACCAGTTTTCCCAGCACCACTTGTTAAAGATACTGTCTTTTCTCCATTTTATATTCTTGCCTCCTTCATCAAAATAAGGTGTCCATAGGTGCGAGGATTTATCTCTGGGCTTTCTATTTTGTTCCATTGATCTATATTTCTGTCTTTATGCCAGTACCATACTGTCTTGATGACTGTGGCTTTGTAGTAGAGCCTGAAGTCCAGCAGGTTAATTCCCCCAGTTCCATTCTTCTTCCTCAAGATTGCTTTGGCTATTCGAGGTTTTTTGTATTTCCATACAAATTGTGAGATTATTTGTTCTAGTTCTGAGAAAAGTATCGTTGGTAGCTTGATAGGGATTGCATTGAATGTATAAATTACTTTGGGTAGTATACTCATTTTTACAATATTTATTCTTCCAATCCACAAACACGGTATATTTCTCCATCTATTAGTGTCCTCTTTGATGACTTTCACTAGTGTTTTATAGTTTTCTATGTATAAGTCTTTTGTTTCCTTTGGTAGATATATTCCTAAGTATTTAATTCTTTTCATTGCAACAGTGAATGGAATAGTTTCCTTAATTTCTCTATTTTCTCATTATTAGTGTATAGGAATGCAAGGGATTTCTGTGTGTTGATTTTATATCCTGCAACTTTACTGTATTCATTGATTAGCTCTAGTAGTTTTCTGGTAGAGTCTTTAGGGTTTCTGTGTAGAGGATCATGTCATCGGCGAACAGTGTTGGTAGCTGAGCTACCCAGGAAGCCTTGCAAGTATGAGCTCCATACATACTGTACATGAATCTGGCTAGGGTCTTAGTCAGAGGTTGGCTTTCTGAAACCCCTCATTTCTGTTTTTGAGAGATTCTGTGTCCCATTTTAAGCTGAATTTGTCAAGGATAAAAATCACTAGTGAAATTATAGAGTGGGCCCATTTGCTGCTTGTGATCTTAACTGCTCCAGGAGTCACCCCCAAATCGTTTCAGCCTGTCTACGTGTCTCAGATTATACCTCCGGCAATCTAAGACCACCATGGCAGCTCAGGTCGCTGAATGACCAGTTCTTATGCCGCCCTCAGATGAGCAGTACTTTAATTAATGAGTGGGTTTCCCTATGGGACCACTGCACAGTAAGATCCTGCATGCCACAAAATTTTTAATTGATGAATTAGTTGATCATTACACACACACACACACACAGCCCCTGGTAGTCTCTAAACGGTTCTTATAGATCATCATCTCTCAAAATGGGCCAAGCATTTATCCCTGGAGAAGCAAGCCACCCATAAGTTCTAACTGGATGGCGGGGACCTGGGACAGGACCGCCACTTGAAGGCAGGTCTCTGGAAACAGCACTGCTCCCCTCACCAGACCTGTTGCCCCCTCCCCTGTTTACAGCCTTGCTAAGGACCACCCCCGCCAGCCTTCTCAGTGATCCTTAGACTTTCTCAATCTGCCTAATTCTGTGCTTCCCCAAAGTTTTCTTGCATCACCTTTCCACACATAATTTATGCTTATATACAGTTAAGTACATATATATATATATAGTGTGTGTGTGTGTGTATATATATATACAGTTAAATATAATACTTATTTATTTATTTGTAGAAATGTCAAGGAGTCCAGTCAATCAAGTCCAAGCCTTATTGGTAAGGGGCTGTGTTCTATTTACTCTAGTCCTCTGTTAAGAGCATCTCTTTCTTGAAGGTAAGTGAAACATAGACAAATTCCTACTTACACGCTCCCTTTTCCTGACTTCTGTGTAAACACATCCTTTGTTCAAATGTTACTATCACCAAAAAAGATGCAGTTTCCTCTTACTGTCAAAATGGACTATGCTTTTCTCATCCTTTTTTCAACTTGGAATTATGAAGACATTTAAAGTAATTTCTGCAGAGAATTCATATCATCCTAAATGTTAATTTTACTATTCCAGTTTTTACAGACTAATGCCTTATTGTTCCGTCATTCCATAAATATTTATTGGGTACCTACTTTGTATCAAGCATGACTCTAAGTGATGGGAACAGAGTGAATAGGCTGAAATTCCCACTAAGAAAATTTATATTCTAATTAGGGAGAGAGACAAGAAACAAGCATGTAAATTCAGTACTGGAGAGTGCTATAAAGCACTTTAATAATTAATCTTTCACCATCACAAATATTTTATTTGCATTGGACTTTGTTTTTTTTTTTAATTTTTTACTATAATCCTGTAATAGAAATGAAAGATACATTTATAAACTTTAGGAATATTAACACATTCAAGAAAAACAGTGATGTTACTTGTGCTTTAAAATAGCCAATTGTGCTATAAAAATTGATCCACTGTCTGACATTTTTTGGGGATGCAATACATTTAAAAATACCATACAGTAAGCTTATCTTTTTCTTCAAAATGTATGTGAACTAAAAAACATTCTATAAATAGAGTAATAATTAACACACTGCACATATTTAAATTCAGAACACTTACAGAAGTGCTTTCACAGCTCCAAAGCTGTTCCTGTGGATAAAACACCTAAGGAAGATGTGCTTGAGTGTGGCCATATTGCTTCTTATTCCTAGTTTTACTGTGCTATAGATAAATTCAAAGGGAGTTTACAAACAGCAAAGCTGCTATGCCATGCTGATTTCTCCAAGAAACAGGATTCATTTCAATCAAGCATGACTTTTAGGACAGGCAGTATCTGGATGATAAGAAATCATATCACTAAAATATGTGCTAGAAAATGATAGGTTAGTAAGTACTCCTATATCAAATGGCAAACTATATCTTTTTTTAAATTGAAGTACAGTTGACTTACAATATTGTGTTAGTTTCAGGCATATAGCAAAGTGATTCAGTTACACATATATTTTTTGTGTGTGTGTGTGTGTGTGTGTATTCTTTTTTGAAATTTTTTCCATTATAGTCTATTGTAAGATATTGAATATATATAGTTCCCTGTGCTATACAGTAAATTCTCATTGTTGGTAAAACTATATATTAAACCACAAAGAAGTATAAAGGATGGATCACTATGCATCCTAAGGGAACTCTTAAATGACTGCTAGATTGTTATTGTATTCTCTAAATATCTTGCAAGGTGTAACTTTGGACATCTCTGAAACAAAACTATTGAGAAACTGATAAGCTGTTAGGCATGCATTACAAAGCAGGAGAAGGAAAGGAGAAAATGTTTCACTTTTTCAAGAAACAGAAAATGTTAGGATAGCCCAGACCTGATAGAGAGTGTCTAAATCTGAAAGTAACTTTAAATCACAGCTCTGATTCTATGTCCCCTCAAAGCACAGGGAATCTGGTAATTTTTCTTTCTTTTCCCTCAAGCTTTTTTAAAAATGACAGAACAAAGAGTTAACATGAGCCAACTCAGAGAAAATAGTAACATGTCTAAGGAGAAAAGATAATCTTCTCAGGAAGTTAGAGGAAGAGCCAGCAGAAAAAAGAGTGAATGATGCCAAATTAAGATGGAGAGTCAGCTATAAATAAAGGCATCCATTATTCCAGGGTTTGACAGATGTTTTCTGTAAAGGACCAGTAGTAAATATTTTAGGCTTTGCAGGCCATATGGTCTTGGTTGCAACTAATCAACTAACATTATAGTGTGAGAGCAGACATAGGCAATACCCAAATGTTCCAATAAAACTTTATTTATAGATGCTAAATTTGAATTTCATATAATTTTCCTATGTAATAAAATATGATTTTTCTTTTATTTTTCCCAAACATTTAGAAATGCAAAAATCTTTCTTAGTTGACAGGCTTTATAATATGCTGCAGACCAAATGTGGCCCATAGTTTTCTAATCCCTATAATATCCTAGGAACATACAAAACCAAGGGCTGCATGAAAATTTTGTTTTATGTTACTGCAGACTAAATGTTTCAAATTGATAATACACATGATACTTAATGCAGTTTTAAAATATGTGACTAGGAAAAACAGTTATATTTCTTATTTTGGCCAGGTCTGTTTATTGTGTATATCCAAATTCTTTCATTCCCTTGTGATATTGAATCCAAAATGAAAGAGCAGTACCTAACTAATAAATTAACTCCTTGAGAGCCAAAGCTGAAAATCTGGGTCACAGAGGTAAAGTCTTTAAGTCACTGACAAATGTTTATGAGACAAAGTGAGGGAGAGGGAGGTGGGGTGAGCAAATGGTCATTGCAATTGTATTTTGACTATACTTGACATATAACCACACCCTCAAAAGACTGAAAGAATCTTCAAGTCCTCATAATAGTGGATTCCTACAAATTGTCATAAGTGTATTCACTTTGAATTTCCTTGTTTTCTATCCCTAAACAATTATTGTTTCTACAGTCCTCCACTCTACCAACTGAGCTATCGAAGGAGCTTAATCATTGACTTATGAAAACCACAGTACTAAAAAAGGAGATCTTTATTTCCAGGGGTGATTCCTGTCAGCCAGGAGTAACCTGAGGATCTGAGTCAGGGCTTCATACTTTCCATGCTCTGAATTCATCCTGTAACGAGGGCTGCTGAAGGATCACATTGAAGCAGACTTGATAGAAATCTTAACAGCTTTCTACTAAGAAGATTGCAGCCATGAAATTAAAAGACGCTTGCTCCTTGGAAGGAAAGTTATGACCAACCTTGATAGTATATTAAAAAGCAGAGACATTACTTTGCCAACCAAGGTCCGTCTAGTCAAGGCAATGGTTTTTCCCGTGGTCATGTATGGATGTGAGTGGACTGTGAAGAAAGCTGATCGCCAAAGAATTGATGCTTTTGAACTGTGGTGTTGGAGAAGACTCTTGAGAGTCCCTTATTCTGCAAGGAGATCCAACCAGTCCATTCTAAAGGAGATCAATCCTGGATGTTCATTGGAGGGACTGATGCTAAAGCTGAAACTGCAATACTTTGGCCACCTCATGCGACGAGTTGACTCACTGGAAAAGACTCTGATGCTGGGAAAGGTTGGGGGCGGGAGGAGAAGGGGACGACAGAGAATGAGATGGCTGGATGGCATCACCGACTCTGTGGACATGAGTTTGAGTGAACTCCGGGAGTTGGTGATGGACAGGGAGGCCTGGCGTGCTGTGATTCATGGGGTCGCGGAGAGTCGGACACGACTGAGCGACTGAACTGACTGACTGACTGACTAAGAAGAGACTGGCTAAGATGATACAGAGGGTAATAACATGTCTGGAAGTGTCACTGAGCTACAGAGTAAGCAACAGCAAAATAAAGCAGGACCCTCATCTTCAAGAAACACTGATATCATGCTGCAAGGCTCAGAACTGTCTGCACATTTATTTATTTCCATCAACTGTTTCTTTTTGTATCGTCTTCATGTTGAATTCAATGGTTTTCAAAACTTTGTTTTTATAGTGGCACTTAGATTAAGAATCCAGCACAAAAATCTCAAGTTAGTACTATCAGTCCACAGTGGGGCTCCCCTGGTTGACTGTGGGTGACTCCACTGCTTAGGGTTCTCTCATCTAATTCACTGGCTCTTGAGGATTCTTGGCATGTCATTCCACAATTACTGGTCTTTACTATTTTACTTACCATTTACTTTTGCTTTGCAAAGGTAGAGCTTTTCTCCAGCCATATATAGAAATGGTAACTTATTAAAAATCTTCTTGTTCAGAATAAAATTTAACACACATTTGTTAATAAAGTTTATGATAAATATCCTTTACCCTTTCCCAGAATGAGTAAGGATATTCAGTATTGCTCATTGTAGGTTACTAAATGCTTTATTTCCCCTTCTGTTTGCCACTGTAAATAAATTTTTCTTTGACTTCAATACATGTAATTTTGAAAATATCCATATAGTGTCTCCTTCATATACAGCACTCACAGATATTGTTAGAGAAGACAGAAGCTTCGTGGGTGGGGTCGGTTGGGGGAGATGGAGGAGAGAGAGAGCTGAGCAAGTTGAGCTCTTGCTAACAGGAAATATCTCAGTGATTCAGTTGGAAAGATTTCTAGAGAAGGCAGTGAAACCCGGATCGAAAAGCAACCTCCAACTGTGAACAGTCATGGGAAATTGGAAGATAGAAGGACACACATAATTTCGCCTGGCTGACAAATTAGCATTCATTCCAGTCTATGAATACACGGCTTTGGACTGCCCACAATTAAAGTGCCAGCTTAGCTTTTAATTCAAGGGACATTATAAAGATCAGAAGAAAAAAATAACAGTTTCTAAAGACTTTTATTTAGGCTACTGAAAACATCTTGAATTAAATTGAAAGAACGGCTCATTTACTTTCAACTACTTTTGCCACTTGTTTCCATAGACCAAGAGAAATGCAACATGCTGATTGCTCGGGACGTTTTGGGGGACTCCAAGAATTATCAGAACCTGCTGCTGCTACTGAATATTTGGTCTCAACTTTTAAAACATTAATTAGGACTCCAATTATAATTTTGCCTGATCCATGTTAAATATCAATGCATTTACTTATTAAAAAACAAACTGAGTTTAAGAAAAGTTGCACAGAGTCCAAAAGACTGTGAGAGTGGGATAATTTGGGAGAATGGATTGAAATTTATTTTTTGTTTTTGAAATAAAAAAAAAGAAAAGTTGCAAAAAATATAATTTAGTAGCTCTTAATATAAATAGGCTTTATAAAATTAGATAACTGGTGCTGTATAGGTTTAAAAATGCAAGAGGGCACATCTGGAGATGAAGTTATATGTTAATTTGTTAGCTGATCTCAAGCTGCTTCCTCAAGTATGTAAGGATTTAATTTAGTGTAGATTATTTGGACTTCTTTTCAGACTTTGTTTTCTCAACCTGGGAGGTCAGTCCTGGAGGGGATGAACAATAGTAGTCAGTTAGGAAATCGTCATGTTTTTTTAAAAAATAGGAAACTTCTGAGGTTGTATTTTTAATTCCAAATAAAGGAGAGTATGTTCCTGCGTCTGTGTGAGTGTGTGGTGTATAAAATGTAAGCTCACATTTCTAGGGTACATTTTTCTCCTAAAATCATACAATACGATCTCTGGATAATAGATATGGGGGTATAAAAAGGAAGATTATTTATTGAAAGTTTCTTAAATAAAATCTAGTTTCCATTTTTAACTAGTCCAACTTATTAAAATTTATACATTTATATGTATTTGTATGTATATGTGAATATATATATATATATATATTTTACACTGACTGTATGCCATCTGTGCACCTTTCTAAACTCAGTTCCATGTGAAGGTCACTGAGAGTGCATGGGCTCCTCATGTAGCCTGTGGTACAATAAAGTGTAGCAGATAATGAGCTAAAAACATATTTGGCTGTGATTATGAAAGGTCAGAGCGTGCTTGCTGATGGGTCACTAAGTGGAATTCATTCTGAAATAAAAGCAGAGTCTTTATGTTACTGAAAACAACCAGATGAAAAGTGAAAAATCAAGCCAATCCACAAACTGATCTGACAAGTGTTTTATAGTCACAGTGTTGCTTATCCAAAATTCACAGCACATAACAGGAAGAAGCACTTCAAGCAAACATAATTTTTCATGATCATCTAGGTTTCTAAATGCTTTAGAGGGAAAAATGCACACATTTTATTATAAGAATCAATTTATTAGTAACCAAAGAATAATGATTAGAGGGGAGACGGAAAGAGACTAAGCTCTAAATTATGAGTTTTCTTTCAGCAGTGTAATTTATTTTCAGTGAGGAATTGGTGATTTCAACCTCTTTTCCAGATAGTCCTTATTATTCCTCCCTAACCTCCACCAGATGGAGAAGGAAATGCTAACCCACTCCAGTATTCTTGCCTAGAAAATTCCATGGTCATAGGAGCCTAGTGGGCTACAGTCCATGGAGTCACAAAAGAATCAGATACGACTCAGTGCCTGAACAACAACCTCCACCAGAAGTCTACAGATCGAGTATACAGAAGAGTTATCAGGAGGAATTGTACTGGTGAGAAAGAAAACATTTTTATCATTAACTTCTCACTTTTAACCCACGAAATATAATTATGTAGTAAGTAAATACAAGTTAAAGGCTATGGCAAGGTGCCATTTGGCGTCATGAGAGAACGAGGATAAGGGTTAAGGAACATCTTCATTTAAAGGAGCCTGCATTCCAGGGGTCAAGCTTCCCAGCAATGGGCCACATCCACTGCTGTGAACTGACAGAGATACACAGGGGCTTGGAGATGCTGAGTTTCTCTGCACTGGGGCATCCAAGTAAGTACTGCAGAAGACAAGACCTATGGTCAATAACCTCCAGTTGTAAGCAGTCTAACTTTGATTTCCTTGGAGATCATCCTAAACTGGGTGGCATGTCCTATGATCCAGTGACCTGCTAAATAATACTGAAGAAGTTCTCTACCAACAAAACATTTGATTCTGAAGCCAGCAAGAATTTGTAGGCTGCTACTGGAAGAATTTATTGTCTAAGTTTTTCATCATTTCAGTTCAGTTGGTCAGTCATGTCCAACTCTTTGTGACCCCATGGACTGCAGCATGCCAGTCTTCCCTGTCCATCACCAACTTCTGGAGCTTGATAGATGCCCCTTATCAGATTGAAGGAGTTTTATTCTTTTCCTAGTATTTTAAGAGGTTTCATCATAAATGAACACTAAACTTTGTCACATGCTTTTTCTGCATCTATTTAGAAAACCATAACATTTTCCTTATCCTGTTACTATATTAATATAATGTGTTGATTTTCAAATGTTGAACTTGCATTTTTCTGGATAAACCACACTTGTTCATGATGCATTATCATTTTTATACATTGTTTGACTCTGCTAAAATTTGGGTAGAATTTCTTCTTCTGTATTCATGAGGGATACTGGTGTCTGGCTTTTATGTCTTGAAATATCTTTATTTGTTTTTAGTATCAAGGTAATGTGGTCCTAAAAATGAACTGAAAGTACCCACTCATCTCCAGTTTTCTAAAAGAATTAAGGTACCATTTATGTAATTTCTTCTTTGATAGAATTCTACAATGAAGACCTCTGGGTCTGGCATTTTCTCTGTGAGAAGATTTTAAACGACCGATGGAATTAGGGCTACTCGAGTTGCTTTTCCCCTCCTTCAGTGAACTTTCGTAGTTGGTAGTTCATGTTCTTTTTTCCTTTGAATGATTTGAAAATTTCATGTAAGTTTTCATATTTACTAGCATAAAGTTGCCCATGAATATTTATTATCTTTTCAAAGTCTGTAGAATCTGATATCTCTTTTTTCTGATATTGGTGGGTTTGTGTCTACTTTTTATTTCCTGATAAGTGTCACTGGAGATTTATCAATTCAACTGATTGTCTTAAGCACTGATATTTTGGTTTTATTGACTTTATTGTTTTGCTTTATATTTGCTCTTATATTTAAAATTATCTGCTATTTAATTTTATTTCTTATCTCTATTACTTATTATATTTCTATCATTATGTCAGTCCTTCTTTTGTTGCACCTAATTTGTTCTTTTTTATGTTTTTTCTTTCAGTTTTATTGGTATTTAATTGACACACAGCATGTAGAAGTTAAGGTGTTCAGGTGATGATCTGACTTACATACATCATGAAATGATTATCATAGTGATCCATCATCTCATACAGATATAAAATTAAATAGAAAAAAACCTTTTCTGGTGATGAGAACTTCTAGGGTTTACTCCCTTAACAACATTCATATATAACACAGAGAAGTGTTAATTATATTTATCATAAGCAATATATATCCCTAGTACTTATAACTGGAAGTTTGTACCTTTTGACTGCCAGGGATACTGGACTGGTGCCTAGCCACTAGTAGGTAAGGCTGGTCCAGGACTAGTATAACCCATTGGTAGGTGAAGCCAGATCCCAGGATCTCTGGGGTTCCTAGGAATAGACTGGTGTACTGATATACGGGAGTGGGTCCTGGGCTCTCACTTTATTTTTAAGATTTTTTAACTGAAAGCTTAGGTCATTGGTTTGAGGCCTTTTATCTTGTTTGATATGTGTATAATTAATATAAAATATTTTAAAATTTCTAAGCAGTGCCTAAGAATTCTACCAATTTTGATATGCTGTGCTTTAATTTTCATTCAATTTAACACACTTTGTAATTTCTTTGGTGATTTGTTCATTGACCCATGTGTTATTTAGAGGGAAATAATTTAGTTTTTTTAACATTTATTGATTTTTTCAGATGTCACTCTGTTGTTGATTACTAATCTAATTCTGTTCTATTCAGAGAACATATTTAAATTATTTAAAATTTATTTAGACCTATATTTCGGCCCAGAAAATAATCTATCTTCATAAATATTCTATTTTCACTTGAAAAGATTTCTTGCTGCTTTATGGTGGGATGTCCTATAAATGTCAATTATGTCAAGTTGTTTACATCGTTGCTCAAATCTTTGTATCCCTATTGACTTTTTGTCTACTTGTTCCATCAAATATTGAAAGAGAAGCATTGAAATATCAGGTTGCAATTGTGAGTTTATTTTCAGTTCTATCAGGTTTTGCTTCATATATTTTAAAACTTTGCTATCATGTGGACAAATATTTGTTTTATGAATTAACCCTTTTATCATCAAGAAATTACTGTCTTAATCCCACATAATAGTCTTTGCCCTAAAAATCAGTATTTTTCATTAGAATATAGCTATTTTAACTTTCTACTGATTTATGTAAAATTGGAATTTCTTTTTCTAGACTTTTCTTACCATATTTGTATATTTTATTTAAAGATATATTTTATTACAGCATAATTTCAGCTTTTAAAAAATCCAATATGACAATATTTGCCTTTCAATTGGTGTGTTTAGAACATATATAACAGTATACCTTCAAGTAACATTGTATTTCATATATATCATAGGCCTTTACAAAATAGTTCTTCCTTTACCCTTCCCTCAGCCTTTGTTCCTTTATTTTCATATATTTTACTTCTATATACATTATTTATTCTATTTTGTAGTGAATATATCTGGGTCTCACATTTCTCATATGAAAAGATATTTAACTAAAAATTCAATGAGTACTATAAAGAAAGTGAAAAGGCAAGCCAGTAACTGGGAGACAGCACTGTCAACAATGTACCCAGCAAATGACTTACATCCAGAATATGCGTACAACTCATGTAATTCAATAATAAGTAAACCAAGAGTTCAATAGAAATGAGCACAGCATTTGAACTGAAGCTTTAGCAATGAAGAACAATGAGTGCCAAATAAATACAAGAAAAGTTTCTCTATACTGTTGAGGAAATGCAAATTAAAACCACAAAGATATTATGCATCTATTAGAATAATTAAATTTTTAAAGATCTACAATAACAAATATTACATAGGAAGTGAAAGAATTTGAACTCTCATACACTGTTTGTAGAAGTATAAAATGTTAAAAATACAACTGAGTTTAAGCATACACCTACCATATGATTCAAGCACACACCTACCATATGATTTAAGCACACACCTACCATATGATCGGATGGTATCCGGTCCCATTACTTCATGGCAAATAGATGGGGAAATAATGGAAACAGTAAAAGACCTTATTTTCTTGGGCTCCAAAATCACTGCAGATGCTGACTGCAGCCATGAAATTAAAAGACGCTTATTCCTTGGAAGGAAAGTTATGACCAACCTAGATAGCATATTAAAAAGCAGAGATATTACTTTGCCAACAAAGGTCCATCTAGTCAAAGCTATGGTTTTTCCAGTAGTCATGTATGCATGTGAGAGCTGGACTGTGAAGAAAACTGAGCACTGAAGGATTGATGGTTTTGAGCTACAGTGCTGGAGATGACTCTTGAGAGTCCCTGCAAGGAGATGCAACCAGTCAGTCCTAAAGGAAATCAATCCTGAAGGTTCATTGGAAGGACTGATGCTGAAGCTGAAACTCCAATACTTTGGCCACCTGACATGAAGAACTGACTCACTGGAAAAGACCCTGATGCTGGGAAAGATTGAAGGTAGGAGGAGAAGGGGATGACAGAGGATGAGATGGTTGGATGGCATCACTGACTCAATGGACATGAGTCTGAGCAAGCTCTGGGAGTTGGTGATGGACAGGGAAGCCTGGAGTGCTGCAATCTATGGGGTTGCAAAGAATCAGACACAACTGAGTGACTGAATTGACTAACTGACCATATGATTTAGCCATTTCTCCAAGATTATGTTTAGTGAAAGAATATTATTTCACATATAAAATTCTAGGAAATGCAAACTAATCTATAGTGACAGAAAATAAACCAATGGTAATCTGAAGGTGTAGATGAAGGAGAGGGTTGGACTATAAAGGCATATGAACAAGGTTTGTATGTGACTGATATGTTCATTTTCTTGACAGATGTATTGTTGCTTCTTGACCCGCATACAGGTTTCTCGGGTAAGGTGGTCTGGTATTCTCATATCTTTAATAATTGTCCACAGTTTGCTGTGATCCACACAGTCAAAGGCTTTAACATAGTCAATGAAGCAAAAGTAGATGTGCTTCTGGAATTTTCTTGCTTTCTCTATGATCCAACAGATGTTGACAATTTGATCTTTGGTTCCTCTGCCTTTTCTAAACCCAGTTTGTACATCTGGGATTTCTTGGTTCATGTCCTGTTGAAACCTAGCTTGAAGGATTTTGAGCATTACCTTGTGTGCAACTCTTTGCAACCCCATGAACTGTAGCCCATCAGACTCCTCTGTCCATGGGATTTTCCAGGCAAGAATACTAAGAAGAATTGCTATTCCCTTCTCCAGGGGATCTTCCTGACCCAGGTATCAAACCGAGGGTCTCCTGTATAGCAGGCAGACTCTTTACTATCTGAGCCACCAGGGAAGCCCCACTACTTTGCTAGCATATGAAATGAATGCAATTGTCTGGCAGTTTGAACATTTTTGGCATTGCCTTTCTTTGGGATTAGAATGAAGATTGACCTTTTCCAGTCCTTTGGTCATTGCTGAGTTTTCCAAATTTGCTTGCATGGTCTCAAACATTATCTAGAGAGGCAATGTGCCACCCGTATTTCATTTTGAAATAATATTGCATTGCATTATTGAGCCATTATACTATAATATAAAAAAAAACAAACCTTCCAGGACCATTGGAAAACCAAGGCATCAGCCCTCTCTCATTTCTTGGGCCCCAGGTTGACTTGTGTCATTAGTCGCTAAGTTGTTTCCGACTCTGCAACCCATGAACAGTAGCCTGAGAGGCTCTTCTGTCGATGGGGTTTTCCATGCAAGCAGGCTGGAGCAGGTTGCCTTTTCCTACTCCAGGGGATTGCCCTGAAGGAGGGATCGAAACCATGTCTCTTGCATCTCCTGCACTGCAGGCAGATTCTTTACCACTGTGCTACCTGGGAAGCCTAGGTAAAAATATGAATTTGAAAATATTTCTATTAGATTTCTTTCAAAACATTTAATAGCTTAGACCTTTTGGTTTCAGTTTATTTGCCAATGATCTTAATTATGGTATTTAATTTTGCAGTTACCAGAAGTGTTCTAGCTCATTTACAGTGCTATAACACTCTGGCATTCCTATATACTAACAATGAAAGAACAGAAAGAAAAACGAGGGAAACAGCCCTATTTACAATTTCAACAAAAAGAATAAAATACCTCGGATTAAATCTACCTAAGAAAGCAAAAGACCTGTTCTCAAAAAGCTATAAAATCCTAATGAAAGAAATCAAAGATGACACAAACGCTGGACAGATATATCATGTTCTGGGATTGGAAGAAACAATATATTGAAAATGACTGTACTACCCAAAGCAATCAGATTTAGTGCATTCCCTATCAAATTGCCCATGGCATTTTTCACAAAATTAGAGCAAAAAATTTTACAATTTGTATGGAGATACAAAAGGCCCATAATAGCCAAAGTAATCTTAAGAAAGAAAAATGGAGCTGGAGGAATCAGGCACCCCAACTTCAGACTGTACCACAAAGCTACAGTTATCAAGACAGTATGGTACTGGCACAAAAACAGAAACATACATGAATGCTACAGGTCAGAAAGCCCAGAGATAAACCCAGGCATGTATGGTCACCTAACCTATGACAAAGGAGGCAAGAATATAAAACGGAGAAAAGACAGTCTTTTCAATAAGTGGTGATGGGAAGACTGGATAGCTACATGTAAAAGAATAAAATTAGAACATTCCCTAACACCATACCCAAAAATTTACTCAAAATGGATGAAAGACCTAAATGTATGATCAGACACTATAAAACTTTTAGAGGATAACATGGGGAAAACCCTTGTTGACATAAATCACGGCAAGATCTTTTTTGACCCACTTCCTAGAGTAATGAAAAATAAAAACAAAAATAAATGGGACCTGATTAAACTTAAAAGCTTCTTCAAAACAAAGGAAACCATATCCAAGATGAAAAGACAATCCTCAGAATGAGAGAAAATTTTTAAAGAAGCAACTGATAAGTGATTAATCCTTAATGTGCAAATAGCTCATACAGCTTAATATAAAAACAACAAACACCCCAATCAAAAAATGGGTGGAAGATCTAAAGAAACATCTCTCCAAAGAAAACACACAGATGGTCAAGAGGTACATTAAAAGATGTGCAACATCACTAATTATTAGAGAAATGCAAATCAAAACTACAATGAGTTATCACCTCACACCAGTCAGAATGTCTGGTCATCTGGCCATCATCAAAAAATCTACAGACAATAAACACTGGGGAGGGTAGGGAGAAAAAGGGAACCCTCTTGCACTGTTGGTGAGAATGTAAGTTGACACAGCCATTATGAAGAACAGTATGGAGACTCCTTAAAAATCTGAAAATAGGACCACCATATGCCCCAGCAATCCCACTTTTGGGCACATTCCCTGAGAAAACTGTAATTCAAAAAATCACATGCACTCCAATGTTCTTTGCAGTATTATTTACAATATCCAGGACATGGAAGCAACCTAAATATACCTCAACAGATGAATGGATAAAGAAGACGTGGTACATAGTACATATATAAAATGGAATATTACTCAGACATTAAAAATTGGGTTGGTAATTTGTTGAGATGAGGGTGGATCTAGAGTCATACAGGTGAAGGAAAGTCTGGAAAACAAATATCATATATTAACATATGTATGTGGAATCTAAAAAAAAAAAAGGTTCAGATGAACCTATTTGACATGCAGAATGGAGACATACATAGAGAATACACATGTAGACACAACAGGGGAAGGTGAGGGTGGGATGAATTGGGAGATGAGGATTGACATATATACACGACCATGTGTAAAACAGATAGTTAGTGGGAAGCTGCTGTATAGCACAAGGAGCTCAGCTCAGTGCTCCGTGATGACCTGAATGGATGGGGTAAGAGTGGCAGGTAGGTCCAAGATGAAGGGGCTATATTTATACATATAACTGGGCTTCCCTGGTGGCTCAGACGGTAAAGAATCTGCCTGCAATGTATGAGACCCATGTTTGATCCCTGGGTTGGGAAGCTCCTCTATAGGAAAAAATGGCAACCTGTTCCACTATTCCTGCCTGGAGAATTCCATGAAAAGAGGAACCTGGTGGGCTACAGTCCTTGGGGTCGCAAAGAGTTGGACATGACTGGGTGACTGTTTATTTATTTTACTTTTTTCATTGTACAGCAGAAACTTCCAACCCCATGGAGTATAGCCAGCCAGGCTCCTCTGTCCATGGAAATTTCCTGGCCAGAATACTAGAGTGGGTAGCCATTCCTTTCTCCAGGGGATCTTCCCAACCCAGGGATCGAACCCAGGTCTCCTGCATTGCAGGCAGATTCTTTACTGTCTGAGCCACTAGGGAAGCCCCCATCACAACACTGTAAAGCACTTATAGTCCAATAAAAAATAGAAGTGTTATATAGTATGTGATTTTTGCAATTATCAATATTATATTGTTACTTATAACATTTTCATACTGCTAATATTAGACAAAGACAATTAATTTGGTTCCAGGATGCAAGCATTCACCTCCAATACAGGTAAAAAGAAGAATTCTTTAATATGAATGGGAAACTATAGTAATTTATCCAAACAGTATCTCAGAACGTTGGTATTCCCACAGCTAAGTAATCAGAGCTTTCTCCCCAAATCAGATCTATTCTGCTCGTTAACTCCAAACAATTTTAGAAATACTAGACTGTCCATTTATTCAACAAAGAAGATCATAATATTTCTTCATTGGACAGAAAAATTATCTCATACTTTAGGATTAGATTGAAAAAATAGGTGAAAAATATTCCAAAACTTTAAAAATGACTTAAAATTTCTTTTATTTTTTAAAAATTTTATTCTATGACTAACATTAAATAGAAACTTCAAAAATTATAATTGTCAGGAATTGTCAGCTATTGTTTTGTAGTGGTTGTTTTGGGTAGTTTTAAATACACACACACACACACACACACACACACACATATATATATAAAGTACCCATAGTATTTTGCTAATGAAACAATTAGCACCAAATTTTAAATAATTTTTGGTAAATGATACTTTGCAGTTGAAATTGGCAATTGCATTTATACTCATTTCACTGTGCAATCCACTTTTCTTTCCTCATCAGCACAATAAGGTAATGATTATTTCTAACACACAGTAAGAAAAGAGTATATAAGACATGACTGAGTGATTGAAGTCAATAATAGGCCCATGAAAGTATCTATTCCATGACAAGCATGCTTGCATGTAAGTGCTTCAGTCGTTATCTGACTCTTTGCGACCCTATGGATTGTAGACTGCCAGGCTCCTCTGTCCATGGGTTTCTCCAGGCAAGAATACTGGAGTGAGTTACTATGCCTTTCTCCAGAGGATCTTCCTCACTCAGGGATCGAACCCGTGTTTTCTGCAGCTCCTTCAGCACTGCAGGTGAATTCTTTACTCAGAGTCACTGGTGAAGCCCCTATTCCATGACAGATGCCCAATAAACATGAATTTCCTGTTACTTGCTATAGATAGCACAAATATAAATGCCAGACCCTGACTCAAATCCAGATTTTTTTTTACCCCAAGACCAACTACTATATATTCCGCAAGGTTGACCCAGCCTCCTTTCACATATTTAGCTAAATCCAAATGCATGCTACATTCGGTCAAAGCCTATCAGGCCAAGGACAGGGGAGCAGTGATTTGTCATATGTTTGTATGATTAGAGTTCATCTATGAGAAACTGTTTACAAGCTGTGTCCCCGTCCTTTGAAGTGAAAGTCTTTTGCTTTAGTCTCATAGGTCTCCCTTGAATCTCAAAATCCTGGCTCAAGGGTTAATAATTAGGAAATGTGAAGATGTAGAAACAGAAAATACCTGTTGGGCCAGGAAACTGGTAACAATTTAGACTACAAATCTGCCAGACAGCAGAATCACCAAACTCTCAGTTCCCTGAAAGATATATAGATAAAGGCCTGACACACATTCCTAAGTTGTTTTTATAGGAAGCAGACCGCCCGCCCACCAGATGAAAACTGCTGACAAGAAAAGCACAGACCCTAGACCAGTTGAAACCAGAAAGTTGATGATGCTTGAAACTTTACCTTGATACCAACCAATCTGAGAATGGTACATGAGCGGATCATGCACCCTGAAGCCCGCTCCCTCACACTGCCTTAAAAATTCCTTCCCTGAAAGCCATCAAGGAGTTTGGGTCTTTTGAGCATGAGATAACTGTTCTCCTTGCTTGGTGCCCTACAATAAACATTACCTTTCTTCACCACAACCTGGTGTCAGTAGGTTGGCTTCACTCTATATGGGATGCAGACCCAAATTTTGTTGGGTAACAAGTGCAAGATACTATATATGAGCGAAAGCTGTCATGGCTTGACCTCTGGAACACAAGAAGTTGGTTGTATTTTACCCACTTTCCCATGTGTACTTCTTGGTGGTATATTGGCCTTTTTTGGAGATACAATCTCTTGTAAATACAGTGCATGCACTCAGGGTGTTCAATGTCTAGACTGTGTTTACACGCACAGCAAATGGGGAGATGCCCAATTTTAACAATGAAGGGTGTTAAGCTTCTGGTGGCCAGTGTTTTTTTTTTGTTTGTTTTGTTTTTTGTTTTGCTTTTGACAGTTTCATTCTACAGAGAATTAGATTCCAGTGGAATGAAGTAACTTTTGAATATTTTCTCACAATTGTATGCTACAAAGTGAAAGGGAAGTCACTCAGTCATGTCCGACTCTTTGCAACTCCATGGACTGTAGCCCTCCAGGCTCCTCCATCCATGGGATTTTCCAGGCAAGGATACTGGAGTGGGTTGCCATTTCCTTCTCCAAGGCATCTTCCTGACCCAGGGATCAAACCTGGGTCTCCTGCACTGAGAGCTTGAGAGCCTACACTAGGGTATTTTGTCAGATGAGAAAGGTCAAGAGAGGCCTCTAGAAAGGAGTGAAGCTTGAATTGATATCTCAAGAATAAGTAGGAAGAACCCAGTGGAAAAGAGGAAGGAAGCGCATTCTAAAAGACTGAACAGAACATGCAAAGGAACTGTGGCATGAGGAACACAGTAAGTATGGGGGACAGAAAATGTTACAGAATAGCTAGAAAAGGAAAAATAAAGAAGATACTTGGTGGAAAATTAAGGTCACAGAAATCAAAGGGGCAAATGGTTCATAACATATGTAAGGAGGAGAAAGTATTAAAATTTGGTTCTTACTTTGGCTATAATGTGAAGAGCAGATTTAAGAGGGACTAATATGAAAGCATGAAATTGTGCGGTAGGATGAGACAGAAATAAGGGAATGCCAATAAATGAGAATTTTGTTAAGTTCATAATGGATGAAATACAGAGCAGGAAGAAAGATGGATCTGAGGATCAGTTCTAGGTTTCTGACTTGTGCAGCTCAGATGAATTCTCAGTAACTGGTCTATCATCTACTTAACAGCATAGTATAGGGAATGTGCAATGGGAAAATAATTTTACTTAACTCATGGGGTTATTGCGAATATTAATGAAACAATGTATGAAAAACATTTAAAACAGTATTTCACATAAGTTATACCCAATGTATAGGTATTATTATTTTATTATTATTATTTAACTATGCTATTATCTTCCTTGTTGCTATTCACCAATAAACTCAAGAAATTTTCCGATTGACTGGACACCTTGTCATCTGAACCACAGTCTCTCATCATGCCAGCTGACTTCAATACCCTCACAGCCAAGCACCATAGCTTACTACACTCTTCTCCCATTGCCATATCTTTGGCCATGTCACTACCATAAAGATTCATTCTCAAAAAGCACTAATTCAAATATTTTCTTTGACCAAAGCCTCCATTCAACTTTCTGTTCAATTTTGTTCTCGCTCTGCTTTCTGACTACATGGGGAACTCATGACACATACATTGATGCCTAAATTGCTTATCAAGCTATTGGTCCTCTCCTCTCTTTACTTCCACAATATATCAGGCTTAAATTTCAGGGTATACTATTTCACAGATCTTCTTACTTTAACCCAAATTCCCTTGGCCATCTGACCTTTTGCCATCTTGCTCTAAACCCCATAGTCCTATATCAATCCAAGAGCCCTCATTTCTTTGCTGGAGAAAATTACAGGAAGCGGGCGGTGGTGGGGGGGATTCCATTAAAATTCAAGAACAACAATGAAATAGATCCTCATGCAACTGACTTTCCACAACAGACATTATTTAAAATGCACCCCACCACTTTCCACACAGCTTTCCTTCTCTAGGTTGCTAGCCTGTTGTATTAGAAAATCAGGGAGTTTTGATCATCTGGCTTCCATCCTCAGCCCTAGGTTTCATTGATGCTTTGATGATCGATAATCAAATGGGCAGATACATCTGTAGAATTTATAAACTGAAGTTTTCTTCAGACATGTTAGTGATGGCTTTATTATCATTATTACCTTTGCTGGTTTGCAGATTTATTGGATGATGGGGCTTTTCACTGGGACAAGGAATACTAAGCAAGACTGAGTATGGGGGAGGAGGTAGGAAATCTTAACCCTGAATAAATTCTACAAGTATATTACAGTTAGATTCCCAACATTCAGTGCTCGTTCGTCTCTAAAATTTAGCTAAGTGACAAAATATCAAAAACTATTTTGACAGATGCATTGACCACAGTTGCAGCAGAATCCCTGATCTTTGCTTTGACAATTCAGAACAGACGGATCTTTAGCCACAACTTAGACTGGAACAGAACATATTTCGTTTTCACTAAATACCAATGTGAAGATCGATCAATGTTTTAATCTGTTTTGACAGTAGCCAGGTGAGTTACTTTCCTTAGATGTGTGTTAGCATAATATTAATAACACACATACACACACACACACATTCTTGACACATGAACACCATTCCCTTTCAAAGATACTCAAAAGTGCACAACACACGTTTACCCTCTTAAGAGCAAGAGGTGAGACAGACTAAGCACTATGGATAATATTCAAAATATAAGGAAACTTAAAGATAAAACTGTACTCGAGTTAGCCAAAGATGTATGAAAAGAAATTGGTAGAACTCAAAAGAGAGCTCAGTTTCCTAGGTTCCCAGTCACCTCTGGAAAGTCCTGTTCCCAAAATTCCCCTTCCTTTTGCTGGCACTGCCATTGAAGACGATGAAATCTGGCTTTACATGTCTTTTTAAAAAAGTTTATCTTCTTTTAAATGCATCTTATTCTAATTAGCACTTTGCTTTTAACTATCGCTTCCCTCCAGAAGAGGAGAAATCTCTATTTTCAGGCAGCAAAATAATCATTAGTTATTGAGTACATATTGTGAAGGATCAATCTGTTCTTTACCTTTCTGATACACTGTCTTTAAATAGTTCCCCACAATACCCATCAGGTACTTCACCCACTAATCCTAAGTATTAAACATTGCATCTGTGGACCAGAGTTTTGAGAGTCAAGTAGTCTCTTATCTGACTATTTCAGATAGCAGCAAATTGCAGAAAGCTGCTTATCAGAACTCCAACACTCTGTAGTGTATTCATTTCATACAAGAGGTCAAGGGATAGACAGTGTTTCAACTGCCTCTAACTTTCTTGCTATACTGCTTTTACACCTCCTGCTTCCAAAAATCATCTGTTTACTATGGAAAAAGGAAAAAAAGAAGGGAAGGAAGACAATGGCAGACAGTGGACAGAACGTGGCTACTTGCAGATACAAGAGAGACTGGGAATTTGATGCTCTGTTTTATATGAGAGACAGGCAAAGACAAGGGGAATAGAAGTATGAAATGAGCAAACCCACTGTTTCTGCCTAGATAGTATATTGAAGAGTAGAGACATTACTTTGCCAACAAAGGTCTGTCTAGTCAAGGCTATGGTTTTTCCAGTGCTCATGTATGGATGTGAGAGTTGGACTGTGAAGAAAGCTGATCGCCGAAGAATTGATGCTTTTGAACTGTGGTGTTGGAGAAGACTCTTGAGAGTCCCTTGGACTGCAAGGAGATCCAACCAGTCCATTCTGAAAGAGATCGATCCTGGGTGTTCATTGGAAGGACTGATGCTAAAGCTGAAACTACAATACTTTGGCCACCTCATGCGACAAGTTGACTCACTGGAAAAGACTCTGATGCTTGGAAGGATTGGGGGAGGGAAGAGAAGGGGACGACAGAGAATGAGATGGCTGGATGGCATCACCAAATCGATGGACATGAGTTTGAGTGACCTCCAGGAGTTGGTGATGGACAGGGAGGCCTGGCATGCTGTGATTCATGGGGTCGCAAAGAGTCGGTCACGACTGAGCGACTGAACTGAACTGAACTGTTTCTGCCACACAATCTCTCCTCTTCCTCTTCCTAATTCTATCTTGCCTAGTCAAACTGAACAGACAGCCACTGATGCAGAGAGAAAAATCAGGGAGATGTTTAGGGAATATAACCTAGAAAGCTTTCCTATATTAGTTCTTCTTAAGTAATGCCTGTACAAACTCTCTGATTCCCAGAGTCACAAATTGAATTTTTCACAAAATAGGCACCCAAAGATACTGAAAGAATTAATAAAAGAGCTATACAAGCTATTCTAAAAAGCAAAAAAAAAAAAAAAAAAACTCAGAATACCCAAGATATCCTTGATATGGGCTATATTAAGGAGCTTCTTCTGCAGCATTGTTCACACTTTAAGCCTGCCTGTTGAGTCTGTTTAACAATACAGAGACCTGTCAGTAGCAAGGCCAGCAAGTCATCCTCATGAGGATTATTTGTATTCACATTTTTAAAATGACTTACTCCTCTTTTCCACTCAGGATTATCCTGCCTTTTGGAAAAAAAAAAAAAAAAAACAACTGAGGTCAGAAACATCTAGCATGCCTAGAATAATACAGAACAGTTTGAAGTACTTGTTACATGACCTTGAGCATGATATTCTTTCTGAATTGTACTTGTATCATCTATTAGCAAAGTCTTTATACCAGAAAGAGGCTACAAATGTCAAAGGAACCAACATCTGTCACTTTACAGGTAAGGAATTATTAGCCATACATTATTTCATTCCCAGAGAATTCTTTAAGAAATAGTTAAAAGTTCTAGAGGTGTGAGAATGAAAGTTACTCACCAATGAAATTGCTCACCCTCTTGAAACCAAAAGATTATCAAAACAACAACTATCATTACTCTTATTATCACAACATCTATGATTTCCCATGTGTCCACTGTTAGCTAAGAATATTAGACGTGGTGTTCCTCCTAAGAAACTCACTTTACAGATGGAAAAACTAAGATCTGTGGGATTCTCATGAGCCCAAGATAACCTTACTACCAAGTGATGGCCCTGGATTCATACCCTAATTTTTTAAAATTTGAGTCCCAATTACTCCCTGGTCTCTAGGTATTCAGTAAAAGGCTGTGAAAATACTCCATTCCATCTTTTGCGCCTTCGAATCGTGCATCTCCTTAACTGAAATATGAGCTCTTTGACAGCATACAACCTATGAATCTGGTTCATTGCTGTATTTCAATAGTCTAGGACAGTGTTCTCAGTGGATAAATGAATAAATGATGAACAGTTGAATCAATGTTTTATTAAAACGAAAATGCTTCGGTTTGGTGGCTTAGTTTGGCTCAGTTGTGTCTGACTCTTTGTGACCCCATGAACTGCAGCACACCAGGCCTCCCTGTCCATCACCAGCTCCCAGAGTTTACCCAAACTCATGTCCATCAAGTCAGTGATGCCATCCAGCCATCTCATCCTCTGTCGTCTCCTTCTCCTCCTGCCCTCAATCTTTCCCAGAAAAATGCTTAGTTATAGGAGGCCTTTCTTCTGATGTTCTGGAAAATATTTGCACAGTTTTTTGTAACCCCTTGAACTGAAAAAGATCATTTACATATTGAGTCACAGGAATAAAGACCTTCATAGTTAATTCCCCATTTTAAGTTATTTGAAAAAATCTTTGAAACATTCCTCATAGTACTGTGTTTATAACCAATATGGTGCTACATATCGATTGCTTTAGAAACTAACAGGTATTTAGACAGCAATAAAAAATTAATGCTATATAAAGTGTATACAGGCTAAACAAAAACATGTAAAATATTTACATTTGTGCACAGAAAAGGTTAGAAGGGACTATTCTAAGGCCAGCAAAGACTTGGAAGAAAGACTTCTCAAGAGTACTAGTAAGGTAGAGGATGAGCAGACACTGAGTGGGAGGAAAAGCACTCAGCTGGGTGTGTCCAGCAGCTAGCTGCAGGCTTATAAGGAAAGGTGAAATCTGAAATGCTGCTTACAGTCAGATGGTAGAGTTATGTCGATTCTAGGCCCAGAAGACTGATTTTTACTTGAAGAAAGTTTAGAGGGTGTTGGGGAAAAGAGGGTCATAGCCCTTTTGGTTACACTGAATTTCAAAACATTTAAACAAGGACATAGCAAATGCCAATTGGAAGAATGGATTAGAAACTCAATGAAAAAATTTGCACAGAAGAAAGAAAAGCAGGCATCATCTCTACATAAGTGGATGTGATGTCCCAAGGAGGTGGTTTAGCGTGGGCAGCGTAGAATCTAGAACTGAGTCTTGGGGGCCACAACAGTTAATGGCCAAGTGGAATGAGGATCAGAGGAAACCAGTTACGAGGTTGTTAAATAATTTCAGGCCATTGCTAGTGAAGAGCTGATCTGGCATGATGACTATAGAACTGGAAAGAAAGGGACGAATAAAGATCACTTCTGTTATCATTTATATTTTAAATACAAAGGAAAACTATCTACTATGTGAATGACCAGTTTGCATCTATACCTGTAATTCCCAAAGCTGGCTACCTATGGCCATTACCTGGACATGCTTTTAGTGATGCTAATTCCTACCTCAACTTTTCCCCAATATTGCCTCCCCAAATCTGATTCAATAGGTTTTTGATGGGACCCAAGGAGCTGGTAAATTTACAGAGCTCTAAAGTAAGCTCAATAAGCAGCCAGATGTGAGAACTGCTGGTCTAAGTAGTCCATTTCAACCCCATTCCAGCCCAGCAATCTAAGTGACCTTAACTGAAGTTGATAGGGCTGTGCTAGGATATTCCCCAGTGGCATCAAGTTCAAGTTGCCATGGAGGTAGCTCACATGATAAAACTTCCTTTATGAGCTGCCTGCCTTTTCCAGTCTCATTGTGTCTTTCTTTAAAATGTTTCCTTCACCTTTCAAATAAATGGTTTTCATTTAAATCTTTTACTTAGGGACTGCTTCTGGAAAACCAAAACTAAGATCCCTGGTTTTGAAGTGCAGAAATAGTGTCTTTGCAACCATAGTATAAGACCACTGATCATCACAGTCTAGAGACTGGTGATGGAGCAACAGAGCTACTATAATTAACAGTGGAGAAGAACCAGACACCAGTGACCACGCTTGGCAGACCGTCAAGAAGAAACTCACAGTATACTCTTGAACCCCACCCCTGCCAATTTCACCACACACAGCCACACACACACACACACAGCCACACACACACACACAGCCACACACATGGGGACACACTCACAATCCCAGTGATTTTTAGAAGGAATAAGTGGAGAATGGAAAACTAAGGAAAGACTGCAGTTTTGTTAATCAAGTGACTGGAGTGTTAGATTTTTGTGTAGTATCTCAGTAAATGCAATATGCTTTTTAATTTCATTGTGAAGATCTGAAAATTACATGTTACATATATATGCATATGCATATGGTCAGAGATCAGTATAAAATATGCTAAAATGATTACCATTTTATGTTGACTTTGTTACTTTATTACCAAGGAGGGAGCAAGATGGCAGAGGAATAGGATGGCGAGACCACTTTCTCCCCCACAAATTCAGCAAAAGAACATTTGAACGCTGAGTAAATTCCACAAAACAACTTCTGAATGCCGTCAGAGGACATCAGGCACCCAGAAAAGCAGCCCATTGTCTTCGAAAGGAGGTAGGAAAAAAACATAAGAGATAAAAAGAGAGACAAAAGAGGTAGGGACAGAGCTCCGTCCTGGGAAGGGAGGCTTAAAAAAGAGAGAAGTTTCCAAACACCAGGAAACACTCTCACTGGCGAGTCTGTGGCGAGCCTTGAAAGCTCAGAGTGCAACATAACCGGGAGGAAAAAGAAAGAAATAATTAAAACCCACAGATTACCCGCCAAACGGTAACTCCCAGTGGAGAAGCAGCGCAGATGCCCGCATCCGCCATTAGCAAGCGGGGGCTGGACAGGGAGGAGCCGACTGAACCACTTAGAGAAAGGACTGGGCCTGAATGACATGAGAGCAATCTGAGAGAACTAATTGGGGATAGCAAAGCACACTGTGGGATAGCTACCCCGCGAAACGGCGAAAAGCCCTAACCTAAGACTCTGCCAGCCCAGCTCACAGAACAAAGGACTGAGCAGAGCTAGCTGGTTGCGGTCAGCCCATCCCCTGCCGAGACAGGCAGGGGATGGCAGCCAGAGCCGGAAGGGAGCAACCGTGGCCCCAGAGAGGCATCCAATACCAAACAGCAGACAGGCTTCATTGCTCACCAAGACTTCATGGGTTTCTGACCGGTCAACATCAGCCTAAGAAGGTGCGCTGGCTGTACACCCAGAAAACCAAGTGGGAGGGACTGGGGAGGCGATGAGTCTCAGCGACTGCGCTCAACAAACACCTGGTCACCTGAGCTGCTCAGACCAGGGAAGGCACAAAACGCAGGCCCAACCAAGTCTGCACCTTTGTGGAGTACCCGAGTACCTGAACCTGAGCCTGGGAAGTGCATACAACCCAGAGCTGGCCTCGGACAGTTCCCAGCAGAGCAACCTAGAGCCTGTGCAGTGTAGACTGGGACAGCACACACGCCATGAGCGGGGGCAAACCCAGTGTGGCCGAGACATTGCGAGCACTCCCCACAGATGCCAGAGATATTTGTCTGCAGCGTTCCTCCCTTCCCAGAACAGGACTGAACAACTGAGCCTTAAAAAGTGTCCACCACCGCCCCCTAGTGTCAGGGCGGAAATTAGACACTGAAGAGACCAGCAAACAGAAGCTAAAACAGAGGGAACCACCTTGGAAATGACAGATAGAGAAGTCTAGAGGTTACTCCAAGAATAAGACCAAAAACCAGAGGCAAGAGGCTTAAGCACAAATCTTGAGAACACCAGAGAACTTCTGACTCCAGGGAACATTAATCGATAGGAGCTCATCAAATGCCTCCATACATACACTGAAACCAAGCACCACCCAAGGGTCAACAAGTTCCAAAACAAGACATACCATGCAAATTCTCCAGCAACACAGGAAAATAGCCCTGAGCTTCAATATACAGGCTGCCCAAAGTCACTCCAAACCCACTGACATCTCATAACTCATTACTGGACACTTCATTGCACTCCAGAGAGAAGAAATCCAGCTCCACCCACCAGAACACCGACACAAGCTTCCCTAACCAGGGAACCTTGACAAGTCACCTGTCCAACCCTGCACACAGCGACAAAACTACATAATAAAGAGAACTCCACAAACGGCCAGAAGACGGAAAGGCCACCCCAAGCACAGCAATATAAGCAAGATGAAGAGGCAGAGAAATACCAGCAAGTAAAGGAACAGGATAAATGCCCAACAACCCAAACAAAAGAGGAAGATATAGGGAATCTACCTGATAAAGAATTTCGAATTTTGGTGGTGAAAATGATTCAAAATCTTGAAAGCAATATGGAGTTACAGATAAATAACCTGTAGAAATGAGTGAGAAGATGGAAGAAAGGTTTAATAAGGACTTAGAGGAAATAAAAAAGAGTCAATAGACAATGAATAATGCAATAGATGAGATCAGAAACACTCTGGAGGGAACAAACAGTAGAATAACAGAGGCAGAAGACAGGATAAGCGAGCTAGAAGATAGAATTGTAGAAATAAACGAAACAGAGAGAAAAAAGAAAAACTAATTAAAAGAAATGAGGACAATATTAGAGAACTCTGGGACAATGTTAAACATCCCAACATTCGAATCATAGGAGTCCCAGAAGAAGACAAAAAGAAAGACCATGAGAGAATACTTGAGGATAATATAGTTGAAAACTTCCCTAAAATGGGGAAGGAAATAATCACCCAAGTCCAAGAAACACAGAGAGTCCCTAAGGATAAACCCAAGGCAAAATACTCCAAGACACATATTAATCAAATTAACAAAGATCAAACACAAAGAACAAATATTAAATTCAGCAAGGGAAA
Organism: Moschus berezovskii; assembly: GCF_049115385.1. Classification (NCBI taxonomy): domain Eukaryota; kingdom Metazoa; phylum Chordata; class Mammalia; order Artiodactyla; family Moschidae; genus Moschus; species Moschus berezovskii. The sequence goes on from NC_142469.1 coordinate 43,244,438, forward strand.
AGCAACAAATAACAGACAAGGGGATTCCCATAGGATAACAGCTGATCTTTCAACAGAAACTCTTCAGGTCAGGAGGGAATGGCAAGACATACTTAAAGTGATGAAAGAAAGTAACCTATAGCCCAGATTACTGTACACAGCAAGGATCTCATTCAAATATGAAGGAGAAATCAAAAGCTTTACAGACAAGCAAAAGCTGAGAGAATTCAGCATCACCAAACCAGCTCTCCAACAAATGCTAAAGGATCTTCTCTAGACAGGAAACAGAGAAAGGGTGTATAAACTCGAACCCAAAACAATAAAGAAAATGGCAACGGGATCATGCTGCTGCTGCTGCTGCTAAGTTGCATCAGTCGTGTCCAACTCTCTGAAACCCCATAGATGGCAGCCCAACAGGCTCCTCTGTCCCTGGGATTCTCCAACAAGAATACTGGAGTGGGTTGCCATTACCTTAAACGTAATTGGGTTGAATGCCCCAACCAAAAGACAAAGGCTGGCTGAATGATCCATTCATTCAGACCCCCCATATATGTTGTCTACAAGAGAACCACCTCAAAACGAGGGACACATACAGACTGAAAGTGAAGGGCTGGAAAAAGTTATTCCACACAAATAGAGACCAAAAGAAAGCAGGAGTAGCAATACTCATATCAGATAAAATAGACTTTAAAACAAAGGCTGTGAAAAGAGACAAAGAAGGAAACTACATAATGATCAAAGGATCAATCCAAGAAGAAGATATAACAATTATAAATATTTATGCACCCAACATAGGAGCACCGCAATATGTAAGACAGTTACTAACAAGTATGAAAGGGGAAATTAACAACAATGCAATAATAGTGGGAGACTTTAATACCCCACTCACACCTATGGATAGATCAACTAAACAGACAATTAACAAGGAAACACAAACTTTAAATGATGCAATAGACCAGTTAGACCTAATAGATCTCTATAGGACATTTCACCCCAAAACAATGAATTTCACCTTTTTCTCAAGCGCACATGGAACCTTTTCCAGGATAGATCACATCCTGGGCCATAAATCTAGCCTTGGTAAATTCAAAAAAATTGAAATCATTCCAAGCATCTTTTCTGACCACAATGCAGTAAGATTAGATCTCAATTACAGGAGAAAAACTATTAAAAATGCCAACATATGGAGGCTGAACAACACACTGCTGAATAACGAACAAATCATAGAAGAAATCAAAAGAGAAATCAAAATATTCATAGAAATGAATGAAAATGAAAACACAACAACCCAAAACCTCTGGGACACTGTAAAAGCAGTGCTAAGGGGAAGGTTCATAGCAATAGAGGCACACCTCAAGAAACAAGAAAAAAGTCAACTAAATAACCTAACTCTACATCTAAAGAAACTAGAAAAGGAAGAAATGAAGAACCCCAGTGTTAGGAGAAGGAAAGAAATCTTAAAAATTAGGGCAGAGATAAATGCAAAAGAAACTAAAGAGACCATAGCAAAAATCAACAAAGCCAAAAGCTGGTTCTTTAAGAAGGTAAATCAAATTGACAAACCACTAGCCAGACTCATCAACCAACAAAGGGAGAAGAAACAAATCAATAAAATTAGAAGTGAAAATGGAGATATCATAACCGACAACACAGAAATATGAAGGATCATTAGAGAATACTATCAGAAATTATATGGCAATAAAATGGACAATTTGGAAGAAATGGACAAATTCTTAGAAAAGTACAACTTTCCAAACTGAACCAGGAAGAAATAGAAAATCTGAATAGACCCATCACAAGCACAGAAATAGAAGCTGTAATCAGAAGTCTTCCAGCAAACAAAAGCCCAGATACAGTCAGCTTCACAGCTGAATTCTACCAAAAATTTAGAGAAGAGCTAACACCTATTCTACCCAAACTCTTCCAGAAAATTGCTGAGGAAAAGAAACTTCCAAACTCATTCTATGAGGCCACCATCACACTAATACCAAAACCTGGTAAAGATCCCACAAAAAAAGAAAACTACAGGCCAATATCACTGATGAACACAGATGCAAAAATCCTTAACAAAACTCTAGCAATCAGAATCCAACAACACATTAAGAAGATCCTACATCATGACCAAGTGGGCTTTATCCCAGGAATGCAAGGATTCTTCAAAATCCGCAAATCAATCAATGTAATACACCACATTAAAAAACTGAAAAATAAAAATCATATGATTATCTCAATAGATGCAGAGAAAGCCTTTGACAAAATTCAACATCCATTTATGATAAAAACCCTCCAGAAGGTGGGAATAGAAGGAACATACCTCAACATAATAAAAGCTATATATGACAAACCCACAGCAAACATTATCCTCAATGGTGAAAAACTGAAAGCATTTCCCCTAAAGTCAGGAGCAAGACAAAGGTGCCCATTCTCACGACTACTATTCAACATAGTTCTGGAAGTTTTGGCCACAGCAATCAGAGCAGAAAAAGACATAAAAGGAATCCAAATTGGAAAAGAAGTAAAACTTTCTCTGTTCGCTGATGACATGGTCCTCTACACAGAAAACCCTAAAGACTCTACCAGAAAACTACTAGAGCTAATCAATGAATACAGTAAAGTTGTAGGAAATAAAATCAACACACAGAAGTACCTTGCATTCCTATACACTAATAATGAGAAAATAGAAATATTAATTAAGGAAACTATTCCATTCTTTGTTGCAACGAAAAGAATAAATACTTAGGAATATATCTACCTAGATATATCTACAAAAGACCTGTGCATAGAAAACTATAAAACACTGGTGAAAGTAATCAGAGGACACTAATAGATGGAGAAATATACCGTGTTCATGGATTGGAAGAATAAATATTGTGAAAATAAGTATACTACCCAAAGTAAGATTTGAAATAGCTCAACTGGAATTCCATCACCTCCACTAGCTTTGTTCGTAGTGATGCTTTCTAAGGCCCACTTGACTTCACATTCCAAGATGTCTGGCTCTAGGTCAGTGATCACATTATCATGACTATCTTGGTCATGAAGATCTTTTTTGTACAGTTCTTCTGTGTATTCTTGCCACCTCTTCTTAATATCTTCTGCTTCTGTTAGGTCCATACCATTTCTGTCCTTTATCGCATGAGGTGGCCACAAGACAGCAAAGGGACACAGGTTTATAGAACAGTCTTTGGGACTCTGTGGGAGAGGGTGAGTGTGGGTTGATTTGGGAGAATGGCATTGAAATATGTATATTATCATATGTGAAACGAATCACCAGTCCAGGTTCGACGCATGATACAGGATGCTCGGGGCTGGTGCACGGGGATGACCCAGAGGGAGGATAAGGGGAGGAGGGAGTTGGGAGGGGTTTTCAGGAAGGGGAACTCATGTACACCCGGGGTGGATTCATGTCAATGTATGGCAAAACCAACCAATATAATATTGGAAAATAATTATCCCCCAATTAAAAAAAATTTCATGACCATAAAAGACAATAAACTCAGACATAAAAATGACCGACAATCATTTAGATAGTGGAAAGAAATACAGTGTCTGCTATTGGCATTTGAAAAATGGTAGCAACTTTTTGAAATCTAAATAAGCACAGATTTGGGTTATGCAGACATAGTAACTCTGTGGGTTGAATGACTTTTCTCCTCTCTTCCTTAGGCACAGCATAGCTCCCCTAGAGTGAAATGGGCTCCAGTGGTTACAGATACCCAAATCAGGTCTCCTGGGCCTAAAAACAGGGGCATTTCTCTTGGATAATGGTCTCCAACACAGCTGGCTTCATGAGCATGCAACCTGGAACTCAAAGAATATGAAGCTGTTCCTGAATCCCTAGGTACAACTATGAATGCTCCAGGCTATGGTGCACTGGCTGCAAGAATATAGTTATCTACTGGGGGGTAAGAAGTCCAAGGAAGAGTCCAGGGGAAGCTAGGAGGAAGGGAGCCAGAGCAAAGCAAGAGATGTAGCTTTAAAATAATATGTATACATTTCTCTACTCCACAACATGAAAGGCTCCAATGTACTGATTCTGTGACTGCAGCATGCTGAGTATCATCATATGGGAGGTAAGAGGGTGTTACTATCAACAGTATCTACAAGAGAAGGTATAGTGGGCATGCTATAGATTCCCAGCTGCACTTGGATCAAATAAAAGGCAAATGAGCTTTTGTTGTGTTTACCCATGTTTCTGGAATTACTTTCTCCTCCACTGCAACCTGCTTTTTCTATTGAAAGAAAGGTTGTGTTAACATTATATTACATGTTTCATGCAACATGTTTGCCTCAGTTTCTCCATGCAGGATATAATTTAAAGTTGGATGGGAAATGATCATGGATCCCTTCATTCATCCAACCATCCAAAAAATCTTTGTTGAGTATTCTACTAGATTTTCAATCATCTTTCTAGAGTAAAAATTGATTCTTTTAGGATTTTTATACCGTGCATCATAATATAATTGGAAACTGAATAAAATTTTAAAAAATGACTGACCTAAAATTTTAAGATTGTGTTAGTTATGTGAATATACATTCCAGAAGCTCTTAGCAATTACTGTTGATTAATATAATTTAACCAGAGATGATCCCTCAAACATTTATGGCTTTGATTTCAATGGCTCTAAAATTCTTGCAAAGTTGGTTAAAAATGATGATATAGTTCATGATACAAAAGATATGTAATTGCTTAAATGAATTAGTCATTAAATCTTACCTTCAAGGTGGGCATTACTTTACCTTAGATTGCTACATTACAGACAGATTAAAAAATAAAACTAAAATTAACCTCTTTAGTTGAAAAGAAACTGGAGGAAACTAATTCAAAGAGATACATGCGCCGCAATGTTCACAGGAGAACCATTTACAATAGCCAAGACATGGAAGGAACCTAAGTGTCCATGAACAGATGAGTGGATAAAGATGTGACACATATTACTCAGCCATTAAGACAGAATGAGATAATGCTATTTGCAGAAACGTGGATGGACCTAGAGATTATCATATTAAGTGAAGTTAAGTCAGACAAAGGCAAATAATATATGATATCATTTAAATGTATAACCTAAAAAATTATATAAATGAACTTATTTACAAAACAGAAATAAACCCACAGACATAGGAAACAAACTTACAGTTATCAGAGGGGGCAGTGGTGGGTGGGAGGTAAATTAGGAGTTTGGAATTAATATATATACATTCAGTCAGTTCAGTCGCTCAGTCATGTCCGACTCTCCGCGACCCCATGAATCACAGCACGCCAGGCCTCCCTGTCCATCACCAACTCCCGGAGTTCACTCAAACTCATGTCCACAGAGTCGGTGATGCCATCCAGCCATCTCATTCTCCGTCGTCCCCTTCTCCTCCCGCCCCCAACCTTTCCCAGCATCAGAGTCTTTTCCAGTGAGTCAACTCGTTGCATGAGGTGGCCAAAGTATTGCAGCTTCAGCTTTAGCATCAGTCCCTCCAATGAACATCCAGGATTGATCTCCTTTAGAATGGACTGGTTGGATCTCCTTGCAGTATAAGGGACTCTCAAGAGTCTTCTCCAACACCACAGTTCAAAAGCATCAATTCTTCCGCGATCAGCTTTCTTCACAGTCCAACTCTCACATCCAAACATGACCACGGGAAAAACCATTACCTTGACTAGACGGACCTTGGTTGGCAAAGTAATGTCTCTGCTTTTTAATATACTATCAAGGTTGGTCATAACTTTCCTTCCAAGGAGCAAGCGTCTTTTAATTTCATGGCTGCAATCAGCATCTGCAGTGATTTTGGAGCCCAAAAAAACAAAGTCTGACACTGTTTCCACTGTTTTTCCATCTATTTTCCATGAAGTGATGGGACCAGATGCCATGATCTTTGTTTTCTGAATGTTGAGCTTCAAGCCAACCTTTTCACTCTCCTCTTTCACTTTCATCAAGAGGCTTTTGAGTTCCTCTTCACTTTCTGCCATAAGGGTAGTGTCATCTGCATATCTGAGGTTATTGATATTTCTCCCAGCAATCTTGATTCCAGCTTGTGCTTCTTCCAGCCCAGCGTTCCTCATGATGTACTCTGCATAGAAGTTAAATAAGCAAGGTGACAATATACAACCTTGACGTACACCTTTTCCTATTTGGAACCAGTCTGTTGTTCCATGTACAGTTCTGACTGTTGCTTCCTGACCTGCATACAGGTTTCTCAAGAGGCAGGTCAGGTGGTCTGGGATTCCCATCTCTTTCAGAATGTTCCACAGTTTATTGTGATCGACACAGTCAAAGGCTTTGGCATAGTCAATGAAGCAGAAATAGATGTTTTTCTGAAGCTCTCTTGCTTTCTCCATGATCCTGTAATATATACATTACTATGTACAAAATAGATAAATAACAAGGATATACTCTATAGAACAGAGAAATGAATTCAATGTCTTGCAATAACTTATAATGTAAGAGAATCTGAAAAAGAATGTGTATATAAACATATACATATATAACTCAATCACTCTGCTGTATACCTAAAGCTAAGGCAATACTGTTCATTAACTATACTTCAACAAAAAAGAAAGAAATTAGTTACTGTTTTATTAAACTGTAGATATTACTAGTTAAATGCACATAGAATATTTATTTTCCTCTGCATTATGGGAAGATGAAGAAAAATTAATGCTACTAGAATGCTTTACTTCTACAAATGTCTATATTCTTCTAATGTTGAATATCTAACAGTAAAATGTTTGCTTTTATATGAAATAAAAATGAATATATAGTTTCAATGGTTAATTTGCATTCCCATGCTAATTTCCCCAAAGAAATTTTGCTTTAGTGAGTATCCCTTTTGAGACTGTTTTGTAGAGAGTCTTTAGGACCTAAGTATAAGCAAACTATGTGTTATCCATCAACATCTGGAGGTCTCTATAAACTACAGCTTGAATGGAGGCAAGAAAATGACCCTGGACCTAAGAAGGCCCAGCCTAATGTCACTGGAGCACTTAATACAAAAATGAGCTTGGCAAGCAGCCTCATTTTTACAGTTCCAGTTCTTCACCCATGAATTAGAGATAATCATTTCTACTATAAAGTTTCCATTTCAGCACTCAGAGATATCACTTAGAGAACTAATTTTATCAGTAACCCTGATGGATATTAGTGATGGAAAATAAAATATCCACAAATTCCATTTGTAAGAATGAAATAATGAACAGAATAGTGGTTTGTAAACTATCTTTGCTACACATGCTATCAGTATTATTATATTTGTATAGTTATGTTTCATTACATAATAAAAAGAAAAATGGAAGTATTTTGAGGCTCAAAGATGACGAATATATGTGTGCATTTCATCACTATAGCAAAATATTTGTAACACAAGACACAGACGTTCCTGTCTGGTGCTGGCTGGGCAACAGTAATGGGGCCTCTCTTCATGCATTTTCTGCCATGAGCATAACACTTTTTAAAGGGTGTTCTTTCTGTAAAAAATGAGATTCAAATTTATCAATCTGGGTCACAGTTTAAGGTATGGACAGGGGCTGAATTATTATTAGACTGGTTTGAATACTCCAGATTAACATTTGTCTAAGAAATGTTTATTGAATTGTAGCTTTACACTTAATCCTCCTGAAATCTGAGATTTTCATGTAAAACATCTCTTTCTAATAGTTTTTTTCTAAATAATCATGGGTGGGAAAAGAAGTTGAACAATTTCTTTGCTCTCTCAACCCCCAAGGACGTTATTTATCACTATGCAGTCTAGATGATTAAATGGACTGTATGCTCAGAGTAAATTAATTTTCCTCTGTATCCACATCTACCTATTTTGGAAAATAATGATATTCAAAAGAGATTGAGTATTAAAGCAGCAATTCAGTTCAGGCCTGCCTTAAGATCTATACAATAATAGGGTTACTGCATGTTTGATGGAGTAATTCAGGGAGGATTTGATCAGACCTACCAATTATTCTTCCTTTCTGTTAAAATTTGTCTAATACCATAGAAAGTGGATTACAGTAAAATAGGTATCATAAGATAATATATCTGCTCAAATATATGTACTGCCCCCATACTTTTTAAATCACTGCTGCACTTTAAATAAGTATTCATTACTTCCTTGTGCATTGCTCAAATCCAAATAAAATATTTCAGAAAACAGTCTATTATTTCCTTAAAACAAAGACTGACATATTATATTTCAGTATTTTGTACAATACTCTTTAAAGTAAAAATCATAATACTTTGGCTATATTTCCATATCAAAAACAAGAATAGGATCTATTTCCAATAGTTTGAAATAAAATTCAGGCAACTTGTTTTCTATACTTTCTGTTAATACCTCCTGATACTGCTGGTGGGAACCAAAGCATGCAGAATTCATAGTATGAAATCATCTCTTTGAGAAATCATCTTGATGCCTCATTATAAAAATAATTTATTATAATTATACCAAAAACACATTAAAAAAAATAAGCACTGTGTCAAGAGGTCTAAATGGAGTAAATGTAAGTAAGTATAGATAATACAAGTATTAGATAACTGGAAATATGTAAAGCAAACATTCAAGGCAAATATTTGGGTATCAAAAATGTCCACAATTTAATGCATTTTTCAATATAAACATTTGGAATTATTCAGATTAACCATTCTAAATTGAGTAGATTTTATATAGAGATCATATTTAGATATTTGGCAGCACAATGTTAAAAACTTTGGGGGTAGAAATACTAGCTCACACTTAGGGTCATACTAATTTGGAAATTAGAGAAATCAAAATTATAATCCATTTTGGAAGCAGAAAAAAGGACTACTATTAAATTTTGCTTTTAGCTTCAGTTCAGTTCAGTCACTCAGTCGTGTCCGACTCTCTACGACTCCATGAATCACAGCACGCCAGGCCTCCCTGTCCATCAACAACTCCCAGAGTTCACTCAAACTCACGTCCATCGATCGGTGATGCCATCCAGCCATCTCATTCTCGGTGGTCCCCGTCTCCTCCCACCCCCAATCCCTCCCAGCAACAGACTCTTTTCCATTGAGTCAACTCGTCGCATGAGGTGGCTAAAGTATTGCAGTTTCAGCTTTAGCATCAGTCCTTCCAATGAACACCCAGGACTGATCTCCTTTAGAATGGACTGGTTGGATCTCCTTGCAGTCCAAGGGACTCTCAAGAATCTTCTCCAGCACCACAGTTCAAAAGCATCAATTCTTTGGCGATCAGCTTTCTTCACAGTCCAACTCTCACATCCATACATGACCACAGGAAAAACCATAGCCTTGACTAGACAGACCTTGGTTGGCAAAGTAATGTCTCTGCTTTTTAACATGCTATCTAGGTTGGTAATAACTTTCCTTCCAAGGAGTAAGCGTCTTTTAATTTCATGGCCGCAATCAGCATCTGCAGTGATTTTGGAGCCCCAAAAAATAAAGTCTGACACTATTTCCACTGTTTCCCCATCTTTGTCCCATGAAATGATGGGACCAGATGCCATGATCTTCGTTTTCTGAATGTTGAGCTTCAAGCCAACCTTTTCACTCTCCTCTTTCACTTTCATCAAGAGGCCTTTGAGTTCCTCTTCACTTTCTGCCATAAGGGTGGTGTCATCTGCATATCTGAGGTTAATGATATTTCTCCCGGCAATCTTGATTCCAGCTTGTGCTTCTTCCAGCCCAGCATTCCTCATGATGTACTCTGCATATAAGTTAAATAAGCAGGGTGACAATGTACAACCTTGACGTACTCCTTTTCCTATTTGGAACCAGTCTGTTGTTCCATGTCCAGTTCTAACTGTTGCTTCCTGACCTGCATACAGGTTTCTCAAGAGGCAGGTCAGGTGGTCTGGGATTCCCATCTCTTTCAGAATGTTCCACAGTTGATTGTGATCCACACAGTCAAAGGCTTTGGCATAGTCAATGAAGCAGAAATAGATGTTTTTCTGGAACTCTCTTTGGTTAAGAGACATGATAAGAAACATTTCAGGAAAACTGAAACAAAGTAATCAAAACCTCATTTGTCCTGTTCAAGTTTGATTTACTTTTAAAGTTTTTCTTTTTGTCTGGCTACTAATATCATGTGGTGATAGCTCTGAATTAGTATGGCTATAAATACCCTATAAACTTTTTTCAATTTGTCTCCTGTATACATACATTAATCAATAACTCATCACTGGAGAATAAGTAAATAAAGTAATTAATAAGTAATTAGTAATAAGTAAATAATGTAAATAAGGTTACTGGAAGTGTTGTTGCTGTTTTATATTTATTAACCAAATGTGAAAAACAAAATACAGTCAGAATAAAAAATGTCATCTTTCTGTGGTCTAAAAGTGTTCAAGTTAGTATTTTATTATCAAGTTAATCCATTTGTGCATTTTAACTAGCTTCAATTAGAAACTCAGTCATAGTTTTGTTTTCTTTTTTACTGCAAAATCTATGTAGGTATTCAAGGAGTACTTCCGTAAATAATCACTATAAGTGTGTCTTATAGAAGACAGACATACAAATATGTTAGCTGCTTTGATGGCTTTGTATTCTTTTTTGGCTCTGATTTATCTATTCTTTTCCTTTCTGTACCACAAGGAAAAAAACATATTTGTCATAAATCAGGAAATTCTAAGTGCAGTTCCCAAATCAATTTTATCATTTGGGACCAATGAATATTTCTTGAAAGAGAGGAATGTTAGCGTTTTAGACTTTTAGGAAATTCTCTCCACACCATACCCCTATATTACAACTGAGTCAAGTTACACTTGAATCATGCACAGACTTGGGTGTGTGGTAGAGGGGGTGACAGAGGGCAGGCCTGAGGGACAGACATCCCGCCAGGGGACTTTCTGGAGCCACTTGGCCCCCTCTTTCCTTTCAGTCACATTCATGGAGTAGTATCCCCTCACCATTTTTCACTTTTAGAATTTTTTGGGTAGATGTGTAAGACTGAGAGTGTGACCGCCTCCCCAGCCCACATCCATCCCTGTCTCCTTTGTTCTACCCCTGCCACCTCACCCCCACGCTGCTCTGCTTCAACCCCGTGCTCCTCATACAGTATAAACATGCTTCTAGACTGTCTCTGAGGGAGAAGAAGGATTATTTATTAAGTTTCCACAAAGATTACATCGGGTCTTGCTGTGATGAAGTCTCAAGTCTCCACAATCTGGATATATAGATACGTGCCATGTTAACAAGCCTCCTATCACTAGTAGGCTTCTAGAGATATTCATAAGAAGTATGGCAATCTTTAGTTCAAGAGGGGAACATTTTTGAGTTGAAGAGTTAACAGGGCCACATGTTTCACTTGGAAAGCTACTGCTATAGTGTTTCATACTTACTAATCTGGCTTTACATGCAGCAGATCACAAACAAATATAAAAACCTAGTATGATTTCATAAGAATTTGAGTATTTGCCACCTAGGGGTACAACGACAAAACATACGTTTGCATTATTTACAACTAGCCCCCCAACACACACATACACACATGCCATCCTGACCTCAGATATGGCATCCATTAAATAAAATTAATATCAGGCTATTTCATCTGCTGTTCACTAGTCAAGTGAAAGAGGAGCATGTTTACTGTTACAACAGTGGATTTAGGGACATGTGCATGTCTGATGTCTTCTGACTTTATGTCATCAAGTCATTCCTCTAAAAGAAACAGGAACAATTTTGGAAATCAAGATTTATCAGCAACCTCTGCAGGTTTCACGTGATTCATCAGGTTTGAATTTCCTGGGAGAGTATCTTACAAGAGTTGCTTGAGGCCTTTACTTAATGTTTAGTATTCACTTGATGATTGTTTCTCTCTGGAGGGATTCTTACTGTCACATGGGTCATTTCATAGTTTTAAGATTCAAGGGTATCTCTCCCTTTGGTGGTAGTTTACTCCAGTCATCTGCTTCCCTTTAACATAGACTTTATCTGGATCTTTGCCTAACTGCCTTGGTGAAAGGCCTCTCCAAGCTCCCTATGTCTGCGATCAAGAATTGAGTAACTGTGTGCTGGATGTATCTCTCACAACTTCAATTTAAATTAACTTTCATTAAGGCCAAGTCTTTAAACTATTGAGGTAGTTAAAACAATTAAGCAATGCTATTTGATAGCCATGTCTCAGCATCTTGGTTTTCAGATGATAAGAGAAAATCTACCTGTTTGGGCTATTGCTCTTGCAAAAATGTGCAAGCATCTGATATTCATTTTAACAGTGCATAAATCATGGCAACATCCATAAATCAAAGCAATGTTTCCCATTTCAGATTCCAAGAGCCAAGAGAGATAAGCTGATCTTAAAAGATCCAACTAAATGAGGGAAACAGATGTCAGAGACTGCATTTCAGTTTTTTCCTCTGTAAAAATGTTAATTTGTCCCCTTGGTCATAAAGCCCTGAGAAAGCAAAAAGTTGCATGCCATACCTTATCATAATAAGCACTGTATCACCTAACATTAAAGTACAAAGGAGAAGAGCTAAATTCAGTGATATAGACCAAATAAGTGATCAGAAGCATTATATTTCAGTGCCTTATTTGTATAAGAGGCTAAGAATAGGGACCAAATTCACATGGGTTTCTTTTGGGAACTACTTAATTGAGTGCTTTGGAAAACAAAGTATAAACACATTACTTTTAAATTAACTACATATATTATACCAATCAAAAAACCAATAGTAGTATGTTGAGCAAAACACTGGAGTATAAATTAGGGGATGTGGGTTCTAATCTTTACCGTTCCACACTAATAACCATGGTCTGCATTCAGACAAGTCACATAAAACCTCTCTCCCATTTCTTTAGCTCTTAAATTAGGATAGGGCTTCACTGGTAACTCAGCTGGTAAAGAATCCACCTGCAATGCAGGAGACCTGAGTTCAATCCCTGGGTTGGGATAGATCCTCTGGAGAAGGGAAAGGATACCCACTCCAGTATTTTGACCTGGAGAATTCCATGGACTGTATAGACCGTGGGGTCACAAAGAGTCAGACACGACTGAGCAACTTTCACTTAAATTAGGATAATATACTTCTGTCAGCTAATTAGGATGGATGTTGTGAGACTCAAACAGGTAAATATTCTAAACTTTTTTGAGAACTCAAAATATGCATAAATATATTTTCAATATAAAATCCATTTTGTGGTCACCAACAGAAATTTTATAGTTTGGTCATTTAATTTAGTCATTCATATGTTCATTTAACAAAAATGTATTTATCCCTGCTCTTTCAAGCACAATACACAATTTAAAGTAATAATCTAGAGCTTCCTCCATAATCTAGTGAGGAAAACAGGCATACAAGTAATTATGTTACAGTCAATAACGTACTCTTGCCTGGAAAATCCCATGGATGGAGGAGCCTGGTAGGCTGCAGTCCATGGGGTCGCTAAGAGTCGGGCATGACTGAGCAATTCACTTTCACTTTTCACTTTCATGCATTGGAGAAGGAAATGGCAACCCACTCCAGTATTCTTGTCTGGAGAATCCCAGGGACAGAGGAGCCTAGTGGGCTGCCGTCTATAGGGTCACACAGATTTGGACACGACTGAAGTGACTTAACAGCAGCAGCAGCAGCAGCAATAATGTAAAGCCTCAGACTTCTATGAGAATATGGATACAGGATCCATTATACCTTCCTCAAAGAGGCATTTAAGAAGATATAGAAAGATGACTAGGAATCTACCATGCAGAAAAGTCAGAGCTTACTTCAGAAGCTAAAAGTGAAAGCTAAGAGAGAAGAACTTTTTGAAGAACTTGAAGGATTTCAGTGCAGTGAGGACGTAGACTGAGGACTGAAAGCACTGTTGGTTTGGGGAAGAACACTGGTGGTGGTATTGGTCTAGTCACTAAGTCGTGTCCAACTCTTGAAACCCCATGGACTGTAGCCCTCCAGGCTCCTCTGTCTATGGAATTCTCCAGGCAAGAATATGGTAGTGGATTACCATCTCTTTCTTCGGGGGATCTCCTTGACCCAGGGATCAAACCTGAGTCTCCTGCATTGCAGGCGGATTCTTTACTGCTGAGCCACTAGAGAAACCGGAAAAAACATAGGACATGTTGAATTTGAGGTGCCATGAGCCAGCCAGATGGCTGTGGACTCTAGGGGGAGAAATCTGAGTGAAATAGAGGTCTCCAGGTCCTCAAGGTAGCTGTAGCCATTATATAAGAGTTGGTGCAAAGACGCAAAAGGAGTGTCCACTGGCATACCTGGTATTTGTCAGAGAGAAGTTTTTAAACTTTTTGCTTTGAAATAATCACAAATTCAAAGGAAAGATAGTACAGAGAAGATACCAAGTTTCTCCCAATGGCTATATCTTAAGTAATTGTGGTAAAATATCAAAGCCTGGTAACTGACATTGGTACAATGAATGTATGTAGTTCTATGTCAATTTATCACATGTAACCATGTCCAGAATCAGGATACAGAACTATTCCAATAGCATGAAGATGTCTCATGCTTCCACTTGAGAGCCACACCCTCCTCTCCATCAGTAGGTTGATCAAACAATGAACATTTATCTCTCATGGAATGGAGGTGAGACTACCACACACTCTGCAAGCTTGCCAGTTAGATTCATAGGCTGAGATTCCTTTCCAAGAGATGGAACTAATGGTCCATTGTGAGGATGTATCATATGTGATCCATCATAGACCTCTTAAGTGAGAATACAAATCCAAAAACTTGAAGAGGCTGAAACTTAAAGTCAAAATTCCAGGTTAACCTTATAAGGAAGAAATAAAAAATTAACCTCTCACTCACACACACTCATGTATTCATTCAAACCACAGTTATGAATAGTTTCTCATTTCAACAATTCTCAGGAGAGGCTGAGTGAAAGAACATTGAATTAAATCATATTAATTCTCTTATTAGGCCTGATATCAGTAACTCTGAATAAAAAATGTTCCCTTTGATTTGTCCTAATCTTATGACTCAGCCATTAAGAGGAAATAACATGGGACAAATCTGACTGAGCCCTTTGCTTTTACACAAATATTATACTTTATTTCCCTGATTATACTCCTGCATTTTGTATTCTTCAACAAATAGCCAGAGTACTCATATGAAAATGTAAATCAGGCTATGACACCCCATTTTGAAAACTCTTCAGTGGCTTCCCGTTGTGCTTGAAATAAAATCCATATGCTTGGATCTCCCTTCAGCAACAAAGGACTCACTTCACTAGCTGCTGGGAATGAGGCCAAGTCAACCCTCAGGCTGACTCCTTGTGGACTGCCTTGGCTGAAGAATATTGCTGCTGCTGCTGCTGCTTTTTCCTTCTCTCAGGAGCAGCCCATGTTCAGTGCCTAAATCAATGTTACAACGTGGCTTGGGACAACTCTAAAGGGCCATCCCAGCTCCACTGCCCCCATGGGAGTGGCTGACAGCTTTGTCAGAACTACAGAAGAGCTCATTATCTCCCTTTGCCTCCACCTCGGGCACCCCTGTCCACCAAAGTTGGTCCTAAGAGCACTTCTCATCAATGTTCCCCATACTCATTTCTCTCTTAAAGACTGCTTCTCAGAACTCAGCCGGGGACCCTGATCACTGCCTACAGGGATCTAATACTCTGGCCCTACCCAGCTTTCCAATTCATCTCACTTCACTGCCTTTCGCTCACTACTAGACATGATACCTTCCTATAGCTCTTTAATTGCACCTCCCCTTGAAGACCTCTGCATTTTCACTGTCCCCTGCTAGATCACCCTCCTGCCTCTTTATTCAGCTAGATGTTTCTTGCTTTTCAGGCATCAGCTCTTCAAAGTTCTTTCCAGACCACCTTAACTCTAATAACCCCTAGAAACTTCTCCTTTCCAAGTCACACTCTGTGCCTTTTTTTTTTCTTTCATTGTACTTATAACTCTGAAAAGATCCTGACTCTCTCCTCCTCTTGACTAGTAGCTCCAGGAAAGCAGGGACCTTGTGTGTTTCACCATTGCGCCTAGAAGGGTAGTTACCACATGATAGCGATAACGAATACCTACAGAATGAATGGAAAACTGGAAAACTTGATGCCTCAGGAATAAATTTAATTTTAGAAGACTCTTGAGAGTCCCTTGGACCATACGGAGATCAAACCAATCAATTCAAAAGGAAATTAACCCAGAATATTCATTGGAAAGATTTATGCTGAAGCTCCAATACTGTGGCCACCTGATGAGAAAAGTTGAATCATTGGAAAAGACCTTGATACTGGGAAAGCTGAAGGCAAAAGGTAAAGGGGATGGCAGAGGATGAGATGGTTAGATAGCATCACCGACTCAATAGACATGAGTGTGAGCAAACTCCAGGAGATAGTGAAGGACAGGGAGCCTGGAGTGCTGCAGTCCACAGGGTCAAAGAACCAGACACAACTTAGCAACTGAACAACAACAAAGAGAACTTTGTTTCCAACTTTAAGGTTCGTGAGTGGTATGAGAGTAGAGTCAGTAACACTTAACACCCACATGCCCCTTCAACACACACACACACACACACACCATTTCAACATTAGTCTACTGCATACAAGTCCCACAGTTTGAATGCGATAGTATTTTAGGTAGCTAAAATTTTAATTCAACTCATTAACCTTTATTCATGTATTTAGCTTTTTGTTTTTTTTGAGTTATTGGACTTTTTCAAAGACCTCATAATCACTTTAAATTGAGATATCATTTGTCTTGACTGTGTTATTTATGGGGGAAAATGTCCTTCAATAAGTAGAATTCAGTGTCCTTCCCCAGTGGTAAAGAATCTGCCTGTAACACAGGAGCCACAGGACAGGTTCTGAAGATCCCCTGGAGGAGGACATGGCAACCCTCCCCAGTATTCTTGCCTGAAGAATCCCATGGACAGAAGAGGCTGGGGAACTACAGTCCATAAGGTTGCAAAGAGTTGGACACAACTGAAGTGACTTAGCATGCATGCAGGTGTATTTACCTGCTTCTCTAAGGTGAAGATTATGTAAGAAAGTGACAGACAAGCATGACCTTTTACCATGCTGCTGCTGCTGCTAAGTTGCTTCAGTCGTGTCCAACTCTGTGCAACCTCCTAGACGGCAGCCCACCAGGCTCCCCCAACCATGGGATTCTCCAGGCAAGAATACTGGAGTGGGTTGCCATCGCCTTCTCTCCTTTTACCATGAGAGAATGTGATAACTCTGGGGAAGCAGAGGGCATGGAAGCATGCTGTAGAATAGCATGGGCATCAAACATTCACAAGTGAAGTCACTTATGGAAATTACTCTTTTGATGAATCAGAGCAATCTCTGTGAGACATTCAGATTTAAAGCAACAAGTAGAGCCTGACGATAAATCCTACAAAATGTACATCTTGGTACTTTCTGGAGGCCTGGACAGAATAGCAAATACTTACCTGTCAGATGACTACAGCTGTATTTTGCTATCAGGAACCTAATAGGCAAATGCACTTTGAAGTTCCTGGGACTCATTTGTGTCCACATGTTCTTTAATCGCATGCTCTCATTTTTGTGCATACCAACACCTGGCTCTGGCAGGACACCAGAAATAATATTCAAAGCAATTCCGTGCTGTCAGTACTGAGTACAAACAGCTTGGTGATGGATATTTTACTTACATTACTCCAAGTTTGAGTTTCAAGAGGCTGAATAAATCATCCCAGCCTCAATACACTAACATCCTTCAAGACAACTAATTTACTTTGCAACAGAAGCATCCTCCTGAAAGAAGGCACTTTTTGATGGAAAATAAATTCTTTCTCAGAATATGTTTCAGAAGTGTGAATGTTAATCATATAGGAACTGTATGGAGAAAACATGAATATGTTTGGTAGAGATCTAGTTTTATTAATAGAGACAAATATAACTCAATTTTGGCTTTATTCTAGCTCTTGCTTGCCAATCAGTTTTCCTAACAGTGACAGGATATTTTTTTATTTTCCCAGAGTTCTCACATTGATAGAGTTCTGTCCCATATATATCCGATCATATTAAAAATTACCACAGATTTTAATTCAAATTAGATTACTAAGGACTGTTACCAGAAAGATCTATTTTAAGTTAAATATCCTTCTATATACTTGCATTATGAGATAATTTTGTAACATTCTTAGGAAAGCGTGGCTCTTTTTTAACACTAAATTGACATATATCCATTAACAAATATTTCAGGACTTTTTATAAAAGCCACTCATTGAACAATGAGAGGCAAAAATTGACTCACTGTTTAAGATACCAAGTGTTTTAAAAAGCAAAATGGTGGTCATGCTCAAAACTTTTATAGTAATAAATAAGTCATCAAGATACATAAGGCAAATAATAAGTATTTTATGGAACAAGTTGAGGCTTTTCTACCCTCTCCCTTCTCCTATTTTTAAGTAGTGCCTGATGTAAATTAAAATTGCTATCCAGAGATCTTTTCCATGTATCCATCTTCTGAAGCTCAGTTTTTACTAAGTTTTACATATCAGTTAATCTTCAAAGAGAGACCCCATAGTCAACTGATATTGAAATTAATATTTTAAGAAAAATCAATAGCATATGTGGAAAGGGGCAATGTATATATGCAGGAAATCTTTTAAAAACTGTCATTTCCAGGTCTATATTGGATACCACTGAAATACATATATGTGGCATCATTTTAGTATGACAGAAATCTTGGAAACTTGGAATGGGGTTCTGAGCTCTAGTTCTCCAGTCTGGGCTCAGTGATCCCTCAGTAGAATCTCTTGTAGTGATTCTAAGTAATTTGTGTAATGCTAGATGGGTAGAGTAAATCTCTAAATTTATTGTCCAATGTAAAAGTGTTAGTCGTTCACTCAAATACGACTCTGCATCCCTGTGGACTGTAGCCCTTGAGGCTCCTCTGTCCATGGAATTCTCCAGGCAAGAGTACTGGAGTGGGTAGCCATTCCCTTCTCCAGGGCATCTTCCAAACCCAGGGATCAAACCCACGTTTCATGCATTGCAGGTGGATTCTTTACTGTCTGAGCCACCAGTGAAGCCCTTATTGTCCTAACCAGTATAAAATGTGGCACTTTAATAATTATACTGCTAGATTTTGTGAAAGCTTGGGCTGACTCATGCATACTGGGATGGGATAGACACTATTGATTGGGATAAATTAGAGAATCATCAGGCCAGTTTGTTCTTCTCTGGGCAATTAGACTGCAGCAGCTTAAAGAAGAGATATGCCTACCCATGTAGCAGATAATCAATAACTTTCAGTTAAATTAAAATGCATTCACTTTAGGACACTAAAGGGGTCTCATGTTTAGAAGATATCAAAGATACTGTCCGGGCTTCCCTGTTGGCTCAGAGGTTAAAGCGTCTGCCTCCAATGCGGGAGACGTGGGTTCGATCCCTGGGTCGGGAAGATCCCCTGGAGAAGGAGATGGTAACCCACTCCAGTATTCTTGCCTGGAGAATCCCACGGACTGAGAAGCCTGGTAGGCTACAGTCCATGGGGTTGCAAAGAGTTGGACACGACTGAGCGACGGAACGGAACGGAAAGATAGTGTCCTGAGAAATGCTTTCTTTCGTATTTCCATCATTGTATTAATAGCTGTTGCTGGGACATGCCCAACCCCTCAGTCCCACTTCTCTGCAGCTGCTTTACGACAGTGGCTAGCTCTGATGAGTAAAACATGAGCAAATTTTATGTGTGTAATTTCTGATTGACTTAAAACTGTGTTTCCTCTTCAGTGAATGAAAAGGCAATGGCCACAACAATCCTGCAAGTCATCTGCTGAAAGTAGCAAATCCATCATCAGGCTGAACCTCTGAATTACCATAGAGCAGAGTGCCCTCACATCTGAAAGTTGACTTGAGAACCACTACATGAAAGAGAGGTAACCTGTAGGTCCTTAAACAACAATATTGGCTGAGTTTCTTTATTAGGCACCCTTGCCTTTAACTCCATCTCACACAGGGCAAGAAGTTACATGGATCGTCTCTTTTTGATTAGAAGCAACAGACTTAAGGCCAAACAGATAGAGATGGATATGGGAAGCTGGTTCTTTTGGAGAACATGTCTGAAGTTTTAGCAACCCAAATGTTTAATTAGTACACTGCTTTGAGTGTCAGATGGGTGAGACCAAAGATGACGTTGTATTATACAATCTCAGGAAGCACCATTCACCTCTTGTCTAGCTGAATGATGGCCCATGGAGTTGTACACTGTTCAGAGATATACAGAGGCCAAGCTCTGCCAGAAGACATTTCAAATGATAGCTACAATCACACCATGTTGTCTATCCTAATTTGTCTACTGGGAATGCTAGACAAGCTAGATCTACAGTAATTTTTTTTTCATTCATTCCTGTTTTTAGCACTAATTGGGATATCCTTCAAGCTACCATCTCACTTGTCACAACTGTGCTTATTGTTCTGACTTCTAACCTCAAAGCAGCCTTCCACCTTGCTTTCTGACTGATCCCATTACTGAGTTACTTTTTCCACCAAAAGACTCCTGAATTTTTATTTACTAAGTAAAAGATTTTCTGCTTTTTGACAAATGATATTGAGGATATACAAGAATGCATGCACACAAATTGGGAAGCAATTCTAGTGAATGATTTCTCCTGTTTATTCTAGAAGGGGCCTTGAGCCAATGAAGAATGAAAGCCTGATGCTTAGTTTGGGGCTAAACGTAACTTGTGCTTCTAACAAGAAGAGGTTTGTTTTTTTTCTTCTTAAAATTCATATTAAAATTCTATTCCTCTAGATACACTGTTGGGCTACAAACTATTAAAATAAATATAAAGAAATAAAGTAGCTGTAGCTATGGGTTTTGGTGGGAAAATAATTAAGTTTGGATTAATTTCCTACAAAACCACTATTTTTTCTGCGTAACAGAAATGAGTACAATGCTGTAAAACCTAGTTAAAGAGTCATTAGTTTAAAGTTTTAAATATACTTACTTAGGGCTTACAAATTTTCCATGAAGGGTACTGCTGTACCAGTATGGTTAAGAAAGAAAGAAAAACTATCACACACAAAGTTTAAGGGATCCAGGGGATTGTAAAAACAATTACAGTGAAACAGAGAACTCCAGCTCTTCCTACATTTATTACACACACAAAAGCAAATTTGAGGAGCTCTGAAACCAAATAAACCAAACTTCCTTTTAACCAGAACTAAACCAATTCCAGAATAGTAGACTGTGTTGGAAGGGTTGGCAACTAAATAGGAAATAGGAACAAAAGAAGGGCATTAGGGATCACTTCAAGTGGACATAAATCAAAGCAGCTTGGGCTGGAGCAATGCCTTTAAAGTAAAGCCAGTGAGGAAAGCCAACAGCAGACCTGCCAAAACGGTTCTCATTTTTTTCATCCCTCCCTTTCATGAAAATAATAATAATAATGACTAATATCACTTTGTTTTAAGTAACTAATTCTTAAGTGCCTTATGAAATTTTGTCTATGCTATAGGTACAACTCTACAAAGAGCCACAAAAAAATCTCACTGGTACTCTGTTGGGAGGAAGATTTTTTTTCCTGGCTGGTGTAGAGAGTAGAGGAGGTAAAGAGATTTTATAGATAATTAATGTCACCCCGAAACCCATCTAGAGGTCAGAAAATCACACTCATTAGTTTAACCATACACTAATTGAAGTTGCGAGCACCTACTTAAATGGATCTACTATCTTTGACTTTTCAAAAACCTCTTCAATGAATGCCAATTCGGAGAATAAAAAAAACTTCAACACACCACAACCCTGCCAAGGATGCTTGTGGGATGCTATTTTGATCATTTCTCTGCCTTTTAAGTAGAATCCAAAAGAAAATTTCCAAATAAAGAGTCTTGTTCTGAAGCTTTTATTCTCTAACTCAAACACCAAAGCAAGAATCCCAAACTCTCCCTCATTCTTCAAAGGCACATTCAAATGCACATAATGGGATAATGGGTCTGCCCTAGTGAAGGATTAGGGAATGCATCAAAAATTCTTTGAAAAGTACCCTAAATGGTGTAGTGAATTCTAAATCCTAATATTTGGGTTATTCGGACTTCCTGATGGAGACAAGGAAATTGTTTGGTGAGAGATGTTAATCATCAAAGGAAATACTTGGACAAATGTCAGGAAATGCCATGGTCACAGCCAAACATACACATGCTTCTATTATTATTTATCCTGTTAATATGCCTATTGAAGAAAAAAATCAAAGTACTGACACATTAAATGAATTTTTCAACTATTCAAATAGAACTTTTTTTTAGCATGTTCTTTCCTGAGTGCACATATTTTCATTGTTCAGCATAATGTAAATGCCATTTTGTATTTGCTAGTTTTATTTAACTTTCTATCATAATTTCTACTTCTGTCAATGTTTACATTAACAGGCATATAATACTCTATTTTGTTGTTGGAAAACGGTATATTAAATAATATCGCATAAGATAAGTAAACCATTTCTATGTTTTCTTTATAGATATCGTGAATAATACTATTATGTAGTTTGCAGCTTTTTTGCTTCTTCAGAATTATTTCCTTAGTATGCACGCTTCAATCTCAAATTTCCACATCAAGATATTTACTTATGATTCCTTTTACAAATGCCTACATTTATTTTCTAAAAGCTTTTCCCAATTACACTTCCACCAAAAATTAATAAGGGTAGCACCCTCAGAAGAATTTTTTTGACAATTATTACTCTCCTAAAAATTTGACTGTTTAAATATTAAGCTATATTTTCTTTAGCTGAGTTTTTTAAAAAATTTAGGTAGGCTAAACTTTTTTCACTCACTTTAAAATATCATTTATTTATACAAAAACAGTAAATGAAACAAAGATGTTACTGGAATTATTATATGTATGGGATCACACATATTTCCTTTCTATGAACTGCTAGTTCAAATTCTCAGTTTACTTCACACTGAATATTGAATTTTATTTACAATCCAAATGAGTTATTATTATATTATAGTTATTATCCATCTTATTAAATGAGAATATCTTTCCTAATCTATTTTCTTTTGGGTTTTGTTGCATTTAAATTTAGTTTTGTTAAGTTCCATTAGAGTACATAAACTTTGAAGTGAAGTTGCTCATTCGTGTCCAACTCTTTGTGACCCCATGGACTGTAGCCTACAAGGCCCCTCGGTCCATGGGATTTTCCAGACAAGAACACTGGAGTGGGTTGCCATTTCCTTCTCCAGGGGATCTTGCCCACCAAGGGATTGAACTTGGGTCTCCCACATTGTAGGCAGACCCTTTACCTCCTGAGCCACCAGGGAAGTCCCACATAAACTTTAGATTTTCTAAATAATCTGTTAAGCTATTTTACAAAGACTGTTTTTTAAACTTTAAAGCATTAACATCCTTTCTATACCAAATGCCGATGCAAATTAAAACTGAAAACCACAGTAGATAAAAGGGAAAATGAAACAGAAATCTTAAAATGAGAAATGAATGCAAGCCATCAAGGGGGGAGGGGAGCTATCCTTATTTGTGACAGTAATCAAAAATGCACATTTAAAGCACAATTAGATATCCTCTGTTGCCTGCCCACAAGCTGGATATGACATGGCAGCTGAGCCTTCCACTTGCACAGTCTTCTGTCCTCTTCCTACTGCCTTCATTTCTGCCATTCCAGGGACCACAGGACAACAGAGGACAGCAGTGCTCACAGCCAGAAGGGAAGACAGACAGGCTAGATATGTAACCATTTCACTCCTGACACATGGAAACCAACATACAACAAACCCTGCGAAATGCAAATAACAGCCAGAAGACAAGGAGGGTAAACTCTGACAAAAAAAAAGGAAGCTCTGAGAATGAAGACTTCATATTAGATAGAGGACTGTGCTGTGCTGAGTTGTGTCCAACTCTTTGGGACCCCATGGACTATAGCCTGCCACACTCCTCAGTCCATGGGAATTCTTCAGGCAAGAATATTGTAGTGGGTTGCCATGCCGTCTTCCAGTGGATTGCCACAACTCAGGGATCGAACCCAGGTCTCCCAAATCGTAGTTGGATTCTTTACCATCTGAGCCACCATGGAAGTCAAAAGTTTCATAACTGAACTGGATTAAAAACTGTTCTGAGTCTCCAGATTAAGTTTGGTTTTCCCATCCCTGAAGTGAAGTACTAGTCACTCAGTCATGTATCCCTGTGACCCCATGGACTGTAGCCTACCAGGCTCCTCTATCCACTGAATTTTCCAAGCAAGAATACTGCAGCGGGTAGCCATTCCCTTCTGCAGGGGATCTTTCCAATCCAGAGATTGAACCCAGGTCTCTTGCATTGCAGGCATATTAATCTGAGCCACCAGGGAAGCCCTACACATGCCAGAGAAGGAATAATGACTTTTCAAGAAATTTAAGTGGTTAGCAAAATAAAGCAGGTCTTATCACTCATATCTAAGTAATAACCATCAGGTGATATACTGTATTTATACAAAATTAGCCAATACTTTATTTTCCATTGTGAATAATCGGTACTGCCATGGAGTCATGAACTCAGGACTCACGAGTATGGTTCTAGAGGATGAAGCATTGCACAGTGCTACAAGTGCCCCAGGCTCCCCTCTGAGTTCCTTGATTCCTGATCTCCTCTTCCTTCCTCTGGTAAGGTTTATTTTTCTTCCTCTTCCAGATTTGCCATCATCTCAAGCCAGCCAGTCTATCTCCCCCTCCAGGGGAATTGTCCATGAACATCTCTCTCCTGCCTAGAGAGAATCCCTCATCACTCCAAAATGAATAAACTCTGTTTCCCCTATAAATCCTTATTTTTGGCTCACTTAGAATCTCTGACAATTAAACTGTCCATTCTCTTGGTGGAAGCTTCATATCTCTAATATCTTGTGGTTTGACTTTTCCCAAGCCTTCACAAAGACAAGCTAACTCCAATATAAAACTTCACATCTTCTCTGAAGTAACTCATTTTGGTTAATTCACCATCCTTAGTTGCCCACAAGGTCAGCACACAGGTAATTGTCTTAAATCAGCATAATTAATAAGATCCTGCCAGTTCAGTTCAGTTCAGTCGCTCAGTCGTGTCCGACTCTCTGCGACCCCATGAATCACAGCACGCCAGACATCCCTGTCCAACAACAACTCCTGGAGTTCACTCAAAGTCATGTCCACAGAGTCGGTGATGCCAGCCAGCCATCTCATTCTCTGTCTTCCCCTTCTCCTCCTACCCCCAACCTTTCCCAGCATCAGAGTCTTTTCCAGTGAGTCAACTCGTCGCATGAGGTGGCCAAAGTATTGCAGTTTCAGCTTTAGCCTCAGTCCTTCCAATGAACACCCAGGATTGATCTCCTCTAGAATGGACTAGTTGGATCTCCTTGCAGTCCAGGGACTCTCAAGAGTCTTCTCCAGCACCACAGTCCCAAAGCATCAATTCTTCGGCGATCAGCTTTCTTCACAGTCCAACTCTCACATCCATACATGACCACGGGAAAAACCATAGCCTTGACTAGATGGACCTTGGTTGGCAAAGTAATGTCTCTGCTTTTTAATATACTATCTAGGTTGGTCATAACTTTCCTTCCAAGGAGTAAGTGTCTTTTAATTTCATGGCTGCAATCAGCATCTGCAGTGACTGTGGAGCCCAAAAAAATAAAGTCTGACACTGTTTCCGCTGTTTCCCCATCTATTTCCCATGAAGTGAAGGGACCAGATGCCATGATCTTTGTTTTCTGAATGTTGAACTTAAGCCAACCTTTTCATTCTCCTCTTTCACTTTCATCAAGAGGCTTTTGAGTTCCTCTTCATTTTCTGCCATAAGGGTAGTGTCATCTGCATATCTGAGGTTATTGATATTTCTCCCAGCAATCTTGATTCCAGCTTGTGCTTCTTCCAGCCCAGCATTCCTCATGATGTACTCTGCATAGAAGTTAAATAAGCAGGGTGACAATATACAGCCTTGACGTACTCCTTTTCCTATTTGGAACCAGTCTGTTGTTCCATGTCCAGTTCAGACTGTTGCTTCCTGACCTGCATACAGGTTTCTCAAGAGACAGGTCAGGTGGTCTGGTATTCCCATCTCTTTCAGAATGTTCCACAGTTTATTGTGATCCACACAGTCAAAGACTTTGGCATAGTCAATGAAGCAGAAATAGATGTTTTTCTGGAACTCTCTTGCCTTCTCCATGATCCAGCGGATGTTGGCAATTTGATCTCTGGTGCCTCTGCCTTTTCTAAAACCTGCTTGAACATCTGGGAGTTCACGGTTCACATATTGCTGAAGCCTGGCTTGGAGAATTTTGAGCATGACTTTACTAGCGTGTGAGATGAGTGTAATAATGCGGTAGTTTGAGCATTCTTTGGCATTGCCTTTCTTTGGGATTGGAATGAAGACTGACCTTTTCCAGTCCTGTGGCCACTACTGAGTTTTCCAAATTTGCTGGCATATTGAGTGCAGCACTTTCACAGCATCATCTTTCAAGATTTGAAATAGCTCAACTGGAATTCCATCACCTCCACTAGCTTTGTTCGTAGTGATGCTTTCTAAGGCCCACTTGACTTCACATTCCAAGATGTCTGGCTCTAGGTCAGTGATCACGTTATCGTGACTATCTTGCTCGTGAAGATCTTTTTTGTACAGTTCTTCTGTGTATTCTCGCCACCTCTTCTTAATATCTTCTGCTTCTGTTAGGTCCATACCATTTCTGTCCTTTATCTAGCCCATCTTTGCATGAAATGTCCCCTTGGAATCTCTAATTTTCTTGAAGAGATCTCTTGTTTTTCCTATTCTGTTGTTTTCCTCTATTTTTTTTGCATTGATCACTGAGGAAGGCTTTCTTATCTCTCCTTGCTATTCTTTGGAACTTTGCATTCAGATGCTTATATCTTTCCTTTTCTCCTTTGCTTTTCATGTCTCTTCACAGCTATTTGTAAGGCCTCCTCAGACAGCCATTTTGCTTTTTTGCATTTCTTTTCCATGGGGATGGTCTTGGTCCCTGTCTCCTGTACAATGTCACGAACCTCCGTCCAGAGTTCATCAGGCACTCTATCAGATCTAGTCCCTTAAATCTATTTCTCACTTCCACTGTATAATCATAAGGTCCCCAGCAGCGCAGACGCGAGAGATGCCGACCCTGGCGCAACCGACCACGCAAAGAGGCGCGGCAGTGAGGATCTACCCCATGCCTGAGGCCAGGGCCAGCGGCGGAGAGGAGCTACCCCACGTCCAATAGGCGGTGGCTGCCCGGGCGCAGGAGGGCCGAGAGGAGTTACTCCACGTTCAAGGTCAGGAGGGGCGGCCTGGAGGAGATACCCCTAGTCCAAGGTAAGGTACAGCAGCTGCGCTTTCTTGGAGCAGCTGTGAAGAGATATCCCATGCCCAAGGTAAGAAGAGAGTGAAAAGGTTGGCTTGAAGCTCAACATTCAGAAAATGAAGATCATGGCATCTGGTCCCATCACTTCATGGGAAATAGATGGAAAAACAGTGGACACAGTGTCAGACTTTATTTTTTGGGGGCTCCAAAATCACTGCAGATGCTGATTGCAGCCATGAAATTAAAAGACGCTTACTCCTTGGAAGGAAAGTTATGACCAACCTTGATAATATATTAAAAAGCAGGGATATTACTTTGCCAACAAAGGTCCGTCTAGTCAAGGCTATGCTTTTTCCCATAGTCATGTATGGATGTGAGAGTTGGACTGTGAAGAAAGCTGATCGCCAAAGAATTGATGCTTTTGAACTGTGGTGCTGGAGAATACTCTTGAGAGTCCCTTGTACCACAAGGAGATCCAACCAGTCCATTCTAAGGGAGATCGATCCTGGGTGTTCATTGGAAGGACTGATGCTAAAGCTGAAACTGCAATACTTTGGCCACCTCATGCGATGAGTTGACTCACTGGAAAAGACTCTGATGCTGGGAAAGGTTGGGGGCGGGAGGAGAAGGGGATGACAGAATGAGATGGCTGGATGGCATCACCAACTTGATGGACATGAGTTTGAGTGAACTCCGGGTGTTGGTGATGGACAGGGAGGCCTGGCGTGCTGTGATTCATGGGGTAGCGGAGAGTCGGACACAACTGAGCGACTGAACTGAACTGAACTGAACTGAAGGTAAGAGAAACCCAAATAAGACGGTAGGTATTGTGAGGGGGCATCAGAGGGCAGACACACTGAAATCATAATCACAGGAAACTAGTTGATCTGATCACATGGACCACAGCCGAATGTGGTCCACTGGAGAAGGGAATGGCAAACCACTTCAGTATACTTGCCTTGAGAACCCCATGAACAGTATCAAAGGGCAAAATGATAGGATACTGAATGAGGAATTCCCCAGGTCGTTAGGTGCCCAGTATGCTACTGGTGATCAGTGGAGAAATAACTCCAGAAAGAATAAAGGGATGGAGCCAAAGCGAAACAAATACCCAGTTATGGATGTGACTGGTGATAGAAGCAAGGTCCGGTGCTGTAAAGAGCAATATTGCATAGGAACCTGGAATGTTAGGTCCATGAATCAAGGCAAATTGGAAGTGGTCCAACAGGAGATTGCAAGAGTGAACACTGTCATTCTAGGAATCAGTGAATTAAAATGGACTGGAATGGGTGAATTTAACTCAGATAATCATTATATTTACTACTGTGGGCAGGAATCCCTTAGAAGAAATGGAGTAGCCATCATGGTCAACAAAAGAGTCTGAAATGCAGTACTTGGATGCAATCTTAAAAACAACAGAATGATTTCTGTTCATTTCCAAGGCAAACCATTCAATATTACAGTAATCCAGGCCTATGCCCCAACCAGTAACGCTGAAGAAGCCAAAGTTGAATGGTTCTATGAAGACCTACAAGACCTTTTAGAACTAACACGCAAAAAAGATGTCCTTTTCATTATAGGGGACTGGAATGCAAAAGTAGGAAGTCAAGAAACACCTGGAGTAACAGGCAAATTTGGCCTTGGAGCACGGAATGAAGCAGTGCAAATGCTAATAGTTTTGTCAAGAGAATGCAAACACCCTCTTTCAACAACACAAGAGAAGGCTCTACACGTGGACATCACCAGATGGTCAACACCGAAATCAGATTGATTATATTCTTTGCAGCCAAAGATGGAGAAGCTGTATACAGTTAGCAAAAACAAGACCAGGAGCTGACTGTGGCTCAGATCATGAACTCCTTATTGCCAAATTCAGACTTAAATTGAAGAAAGTAGGGAAAACCACTAGACCATTCAGATATGACCTAAATCAAATCCCTTATGATCCTGCCAGAGTTTCCTCCAAAAGGGTGAAATCATGTCTTGATCTTAGAAACTCAAACTTTTATGACTTTTTAAATGATTAATCCATTCTTCAATAACAAAGATGCAGTCTCAGACAACCCATGACATAACAACTCCATAAATAACGAAAATAGCTACTGTTTATCTTGTACAAATGAACTTATTTATAGAACAGAAACAGACTCACTTAGAAGACAAATTTATGGTTACCAAAGGGAAAAGGTGAGGAGGAATAAATTAGGTGTATGGGATTAACATATACATATTCAGTTCAGTTCAGTTCAGTTCAGTCGCTGAACAAGGAGCTACTGCACAGAACAGGGAACTCTACTTAATACTCTGTAATAACATATATGGGAAAAGAATCTGAAAAAGGATATGTGTAACATATATCTGAATCACTTTTCTGTATACTTGAAACTAACATAACATTGTAAATCAATATAAAATAAAAACTTTTTAAAAATAAAATTTAAAAGTAGCGATTGTTTATCTTGAATGCTCATTTTCTAAATGAATGTTAACCAATTTTTAAATATATTTCCACATTTGACTCAGCAACAAGCTCACTGTCATTTAGTCACTAAGCCCTGTCCAACTCTCCATGACCCCATCAGGCTGCTCTGTCCACAAGATTTCCCAGGCAAGAATACTGTAGTGGGTTGCCATTTCCTTCTCCAGGATTAACTCTTGTGTTACCATGTTTCTACTTCATCAAAAAATAAACGGTTTACTTAAATATCATAACACAGACTTGTGAGTCTGTGAGGAACATGGAATTATCCATGCTATATAGATGAAGGAACTGAAGTTTCAGAAGGATTTCAAATGTTATATTATATATTCAGTACCCAGCCACATGATTGCAAAGTCCTACTGCTTTCTGTCTGCACCAAGGCCATCTTTAAAGGGAAGATCATTTATTGAGAGCTGGCCTGGTGATGATTCCTTTGAGGAATCTGCTTTGTAAATTTTTATTAGCAGTTAGCAGGGCTGTCAAAGAAAGGGAAGTTCCAGGGAATTGCCTTTATTGTAGCAGGAGAAGCTCTGGATCCACTACTGGAGAATTCCCGCTGAAAACTCAATGGTTTTGCTAACAATAGTATAGATTCCAAGCTAGAACACAATGTGTTTAAAGTCTTTCCTTGGCTGAGAATAGATCTTCTTTTAAAATCTGAATATGGCAAATATGCTCAGTCTTTTCTAGAGTCTATTTCTGCTTGATAGATCATTTTTCTTTGGTAAACATAATTTCTGTTTGAAATCAGATATTTTGCTTTGCATCAGAATCTTATGTTCACATTCCTGGTTCTCATGAATGCTTAAAATATTCTATGAGCAAAGAAACAAACAATCCTAAGTAAATAATTCACTGTTCTGCTTTCAAGTACACCAGATTTTAATTAGCTGTTTGTTTGTTTGCTTGTTTATTTATTTCTCTGCTTGCTCTTTGGAGGAGAGCCCAGTACAAACAAGGGTTAATGTAAAACCTTCAATTTTTTGTAAAAAAGGAGCTTTCTTCTTTGGATCTGAATAACAACATATCTGTCCTGCAAAATAAACCACTCAACTGTCGCAGATATTTGGGAATGAAAGCTTAGCTACTAATTGGCTTCAGCTGTTTTTTCTCATCATTATTTGAACTGAGAAAACAGCTGTTTTGGCAAATGGTTAAGCCCTGAGTCACATGGGCTGAAGTGATTTATGTACTTCAATGTGCTAATGGATGCCTTTCAGAGCATGGTTTTGTTTATTTGATTGTTACAGGCCATGGTTAATGAATCATGACTTTCTTTAAACAAAAGGGTGAACCCAATCTCATGGAGGCTCTTAATGTGGAAGGTTCATTTTCAGACCATGTTTTTAGCTTATCATCATTTGCTTGATTTTACCTCTCCAGGATAACAAGAAAACAAGGAGAAAGGAGATAAGAGAGTTAGGCTTGTATGAAACCTGATGTGCTTGAAAGTGAGCAGGAAATAGATTGTCAGAGAACACAAAACAAGTGGGGAAAACAGAACAAAATATTTGTATTTTTAATTATTTGAGCTAACGGTACTTCCTGTAGTGTTGTTCTTGTAACAAGCTTATTAATATAAAGAGCTTTGGCATTCAGTACATTCAACAATTAGGGCATTAACAGACCAGTGCTGACAAGAAATCCTTAAAAATTTTATCTAAAGAATATTTTCTTTCTCAGAAGAACTCAGAAGACACTCATAAATGTTGACACTCTTCTATGATTAAAATAAGTACAGTCATCCCAATAATATTTATATTAGCAATAAATACTATGACTAGATATGACCAGCTACAATCACATTTAAAATGAATAGGAGGTGAAAGCAATGAATGAAATAGCAAAATTTAATAGCAGACTTGTTCCAAATAGGAAAAGGAGTACATCAAGGCTGTATATTGTCACCCTGCTTATTTAACTTATAGGCAGAATACATCATGAGAAACGCTGGGCTGGATGAAGCACAAGCTGGAATCAAGATTGCCGGGACAAAGATCAATAAACACAGATATGCAGATAACACCACCCTTATGGCACAAAGTGAAGAAGAACTTAAGAGCCTCTTGATGAACATTAAAGAGGAGTGTGAAAAAGTTGGCTTAAAGCTCAACATTCAGAAAACTAAGATCATGGCATCTGGTCCCATCACTTCATGGCAAATAGATGGGGAAACAGTGGAAACAGTGGCTGACTTTATTTTTTTTGGCTCCAAAATCACTGCAGATGGTGATTTCAGCCATGAAATTAAAAGACGCTTACTCCTTAGAAGGAAAGTTATGACCAACCTAGACAGCATATTAAAAAGCAGAGACATTACTTTGTCAACAAAGGTCCATCTAGTCAAGGCTATGGTTTTTCCAGTAGTCATGTATGGATGTGATAGTTGGACTATAAAGAAAGCTGAACACCAAAGAATTGATGCTTTTGAACTGTGGTGTTGGAGAAGACTCTTGAGAGTCCCTTGAACTGCAAGGAGATCCAACCAGTCCATCCTAAAGGAGATCAATACTGGGTGTTCATTGGAAGGACTGATGTTGTGAAGAGCTGACTCATTTGAAAAGACCCTGATGCTGGGAAAGATTGAAGGCAGAAGAAGAAGGGGACGATGGAGGATGAGATGGTTGGATGGCATCACAGACTCAGTGGACAAGAGTTTGGGTAAACTCTGGGAGTTGGTAATGGGCAGGGAGGTCTGGTGTGCTGCGGTTCATGGGGTTGCAAAGATTCAGACATGACTGAGCGGCTGAACTGAACTGATTTTATTTTTAAAATCTGATATCTTCAAGTAGACTTAGCCCACCAGGCTACTCTGTCTACAGAATTCTCCAGGCAAAATATTGGCATGGTTAGCCATTCCCTTCTCCAGGGGATCTTCCAGACACAGGGATCAAACCCATCTCCTGCATTTCACTCAGATTCTTCACTTGTGTGAGCCACTCGGGAAGCCTTAGACACCTGAGATGTCTTCAAAGACTTTCAATATGGGTTCTGCAGCCTCCTTAAGTAACCAATTCTCGCCTTTAATCCTTGACATCAGAAAATTACTATTTTCTCTAACAAAATTTTTCTGATTTTGATTAGTTGAACTCTCATAGGATAATAGCATGTTTATTACTGAACAGAATGCTAGAACTCAAATTACTCAGTTCTCTCATTCTATGATAAAGAAACAAAGCCTCTGAGAGGTTAAGAGTAGGCTTAGATGTAAGCTGGATGAAGCACAAGCTGGAATCAAGATTGCTGGAAGAAATATCAATAACCTCAGATATGCAGATGACACCATTCTTACGGCAGAAAGTGAAGAGCAACTAAAGAGCCTCTTGATGAAAGTGAAAGAGAAGAATTAAAAAGCTGACTTAAAACTCAACATTCAAAAAACTAAGATCATGGCATCCAGTCCCATCACTTCATGGAAAATAGATGGGGAAACAATGGAAACAGTGACAGACTTAATTTTCTTGGGCTTCAATATCACTCAGATGGTGACCCAGCCATGAAATTAAAAGACCCTTGCTCCTTGGAAGAAAAGCTATGACCAACCTAGACAGCGTATTAAAAAACAGAGACAGTACTTTGCCAAGAAAGGTCCATATAATCAAAGCTATGGTTTTCCCAGTAATCATGTATGGATGTGAGAGCTAGACCGTAAAGAAAGCTGAGAGCTGAAGAATTGATGCTTTTGAACCATGGTGTTGGAGAAGACTCTTGAGAGTCCCTTGGACTGCAAGGAGATCCAACCAGTCCATCCTAAAGGAGATCAGTCCTGAATATTCATTGGAAGGACTGATGCTGAAGCTGAAGCTACAATACTTTGGCTACCTGATGCAAAGAACTGACTTATTAGAAAAGACCCTGATGCTGGGAAAGATTGAAGGCAGGAGGAGAAGGGGATGACAGAGGATGAGGTGTTTCGATGGCATCACCAACTTGATGGACATGAGTTTGAGCAAGCTCCGGGTGTTAGTAATGGACAGGAAAGCCTGGTGTGCTGTGGTCCGTGGGGTCACAGAGTATGACATGACTGAGCAACTGAATTGAGATATAAACAAGTTCACTGACGATGGAATATTATCAACTTTTGTAGAACGTTTTTAAGATTCTTGTTTTGCCTATATACCCTGGCTCTTACCTTCCCTGCCCTTGTTTTTGCCTCTGTTCCAAATTCTGCCTTGGTTATAACCATGGCTGGAGTGAACTTGCATGAACATAAGACAATAGCTGGTAGGAATAAAGACCAAGAACAGCTGAAAAGTGAAGTTTTTAGAAAGAGCTGATAATTATTACCCGAGAGAACAGAATCATCAATTGGCAAGTGTGAATGTTTTTTCTTTGTTTGTTTTTAATATGAAAATGTTAGTGGGAAGTGTGAGCCTTGGATGTTGAAGGGGTTAACGACACTAAAATTATATGACAGCAGTATAAAGGCAAAGATGAAAGGAGAGAATCAATATGACCATTTTCAAGAGTAGAGTGAATTTTCACTAATATTTTCATTGATGCAGAGGAATGTCAAAATGTACTTTGAATCTCAGTGTGATACGGTACATAGCATAGGACAGATGGTTCCCAGGGACCTGTAACAGGCCTTTACCTCTTCTCCCTCTCTGGACCAAGCTTCAGAGTAGGGTATACATTGACTAAAATAAAAATAAAACATAATGACAGGAAGATAATTTGCTAACTTAAAGGGAGTTTTTTCTCAGTTCCTCTAGAGCACACCTCACTTCCCTGTAGTCCTTCCTGCTCCTCTGTGCTCTTCTTTTCCTCTATTCACCCTGAATGGATATCTGAGTGTGCCGCAGTCAAAGTCAAAGGGTACGGACAAATATACAGACGGTGTATCTTAGGGTGCTTGATGAAAAGAGCAAAATATCTTTGTAAGCAAAGGAGGAGATACACAGCTGGAGGCTGTGCATACTGGGTCTACTGTGTTGAACAGTGTGTCCTTCCCCCAAACGTCATGTCACTCTTGAAACCTCAGAATGTGGCTTTATTTGGAAATAGAATCTTAGCAGTTGTAATTAAGATGAGATCATACTGGACTGGGGCTTCCCCGGTGGCTAAGACAGTAAAGAGTATGCCTGTAATGCAGGAGACCCAGCTTCAGTCCCTGGATCAGGAATATCCCCTGGAGAAGGGAATGGCTACCCACTCTGGTGTTCTTGCCAGGAGAACTCCATGGACAGAGGAACCTGTGGGCTACAGTCCATGGGATCACAAAGAGTCAGACACGACTGAACAACTAATATTTCACTTCATGCTAGATGAAGGTAGGCCCTAAGTCCAATATGATTGTTGTCCTTATAAAAAGAGAAGACACAGAAACAGACACACAAGGAAGGAAGATGGCCATGTGAAGACAGAGGTAGGGACTAGAGTAAGATATTTACAAGCCAGGGGTGGCCAAGTAGAAGCATGAATGGAGCTTCTTCTAGAGCGTTGAGAAAGCATGCCCCCACACCTTGATTTCAGACTTCTAGATTTCAGTAGAAATTTTTCCAGAGAAAAATTTCCATTGTGTAAAGACACTGAGTTTGTAGTACTTGTGCTGCTATAGCAGCCTTAGGAGATGAATTCACTGGCAATAGTGAGGGCTGTGGAAAGATTCAATACATTGAAAATTAAGTGTTCTAAAATTTTTACAGCAAATCAAACTTGCTATGGCATCCAACTGAGTGAATGGCAGACTTGTCTACTTTGGAAGAGTATGGTAAAGACTCTGCCAGTCAATGCAAGAACCACCTGGGTTCTATCCCTGGCTTGAAAAGATCCTCTAGAGAGGGAATGGATACCCACTCCAGTATTCTTGCCTGGAGAATTCCATGGACTGAGGAGCCTGGTGGGCTATAGTCCATAGGGTCGCAAAGAGTTGGACACCACTGAGTGACTAACACTTTCACCACTTTCACTTCATAACCTATTTCAGCTGCTCAAGGTCATGTGATAAGTCTCACAGCTCCTGAGTTGATTACTAATCATGAAAAATAAGATGTTTTAATAAGTGATATTTGTCCAGCTTTACTGAGATATTACTGATGCAAAATAATAAATTTAAGATGTATAATCAATGTGCTGATTTGATAATGTATATACTAGGAAACCATTATCACAATAAGGTTAGTTAAGACCTATATCCCTTCACTTAATTACCATTTTTGTGTGTGTGAGGTGATTAACTTAAAAAAAAATTTTTTTATTGGACTAGAGTTGATTTACAATGTTGTGTTAGTTTCAGGCATACAACAAAGTGAAAAAGTTATACATAAACATATATATACTTTTTTATATTATTTTTCCATATAGGCCATATACACACTGCTGCTGCTGCTGCTGCTGCTGCTGCGTCACTTCAGTCGTGTCCGACTCTGTGCGACCCCATAGACAGAAGCCCACTAGGCTCCCCCATCCCTGGGATTCTCCAGGCAAGAACACTGGAGTGGGTTGCCATTTCCTTCTCCAATGCATGAAAGTGAAAAGTGAAAGTAAAGTCGCTCAGTCGTGTCCGACTCTTAGTGACCCCATGGATTGCAGCCTACCAGGCTCTTCCATCCATGGGATTTTCCAGGCAAGAGTACTGGAGTGGGGTGCCATTGCCTTCTCCACATATACACACTAGTACATATAAAATAGATAACTAATAAGGTGATTAACTTTCAAGTTCCACTCTCTGAACCACTTTCAATTATATGATACATTGTTATTCATTAGTTACCCAGCTGTACCTTGGAAGGAATTCCTCTTATGGCCAGAGATCTATACCCTTTCTTCAACATCTCCCTATTCCTCCATCCCCTTTCCCCTGGCAACCAATATTCTACTCTCTAGAACTTGATTTGATTCCATATATTAAATAAGAGCACACAGTATTTGTCTTTATCTGGCTTATGTCAGTTAGCAAAATGTCACGTTCTATCCACATTGTCTCAAAAGGCAGATTTCCTTTTATTCTGGCTGAATAATATATATGAATGAATAATATATATACTATATACATATATCACATTTTCTTTATCCAGTCATTCACTGATGGTCACTTAGGTTGTTTCTATGTCGTTGCAATTATACGTGATGCTGGAATGAACATCAGGTTACAGGTGTCTCTTTGAGACAGTGATTCATTTCCTTCTGAAACACACCCAGACCTGGGATTGCTTGGAGGGATAGGGTAGGGAGGGAGGTGGGAGGGGGTGTCAGGATGGAGAGGACAGCATGTATGCCTGTGTCTGATTCACACTGATATATGGCAAAAACCATTACAATATTGTAAAGTAATTATCCCCCAATTAAATAAAAAGAAATAAATAAAAGTTAGTATTTTTACTCAGATGTATGATTCCTCGTATATTACATTCAGCTTGGTAGTTTTGATAATGAAATACTAAAACAATAGTATTATCTCTATGGCTGTGAATTGGCTAATAAACAACGCAATCTTCAGTTTAAGGAGACATATATAAAACATATGGGAGGAGGAAATGGCAACCCACTCCAGTATTTTTGCGGGAGAATCCCATGGACAGAGGATTCTAGTGGGCTACAGTTCATAGGGATGCAGAGAGTCAGACACAACTGAAGCGACTTAGCACACACATATAAAACATAAGGAAATAAGTTGAAAACAGAATATTTCAAAAGGAGGGATGCTGATTAGTAATTTTACAAAAGCAGATGTGCAATATTCCATGTATAAATATTATTCCTTTATACATTTCTTTTAAAGTAGTACTAAAATTTGCTAAGATTGAAAAGCCATAGGAATTGGCTCACACAAATGGTTAAAGATTACATGAGTAAGAGACTGTTCTGAATATCGGATAAATCTGGACAAAGAATTAAGCAGCACTTTCCAATGACAACATAACTCCAAGATCTAATGAATTACGTGTCAAACCAAGTCATAAAACTAATACACTGTCAAAGTATTTTTATAGCCCTTTGACAAATACACAGACATTGCTAACATGGCGATTATTTTTAGTATACAGGTAGCCTGAATATGTTGGTGCTATGAATGAAAAGTTATTACTATTATTTTTTTAGTTCATTGTCAATAAATGCAGCTAGAACTGAACTTTATAAACAGGAAAACACCAACAAATTTTTTGAGTAGTAGCAGGCTCTGATGACACAGTTGCAATGATAATAAAATATCCTCTAGTAGCAACCAGATTAACATTTGAATATAAATTACTACTACACTGTTTCCTTCATTTTGAGAAACTGCTGTGTAAAAATGATGTCAAGAGAACTCACAATGCACCTAGTAGTGCAATAAAATTTATGAAATAAAGGTTAAATAGTATATTAAGTTCAAGATTTGTCTCTTTATAAAACTATCAGTCTACTAAACATAAACAACTTATATCCTCAGAATGATAATGAAGGGAAAAAATATTTCAGAAATTAGAAAATAAAGTCTTAAGGTTTCTAGAGAATAAAAATGCAAAACAGTTTATTCTCAATGTTTTACAGATGTGAAGTACTCAGCCAGACTAACTTATGTGTTTATCTGGTAACTTGAAAGAAAGTGTTAGTTGCTCAGTTGTGTCTGACTCTGTGCAACCCCATGTACTGCAGTCCGCCAGGCTCCTCCACCCATGGGATTTTCCAGGCAAGAATACTGGAGTGGGTGGGCCATTTCCTTCTCCAGGTGATCTTCCCAACCCAGGGTCAAACAGGGTTCTCCTGCACTGTATGCAGACTCTTTATTGTCTCAGCCACAATTTAATGATCTTAATATTTCCACACAAGAAAAATATCAAAATGTTTTTCAGTGGCAGATAAAGTCAAATGCAAACTTTAGTACTTTATAAGAATACATTTTGTACAGAAAGTGATTATGTGTTACATAATTTAATAATACCAGTGAAGTAGGTGATGATCTTAATATTGCACATCTGCAAAAAGTTATCAAATACCTTAAAGAATTTGATAACCTTTAAAATTTGATTTCCCATCAAAGAGAAAATTAGTCTTACAGCCCAGGGCACATTAAAATTAATTATAAAGTTCAGGTTAAAAAGCTAAAATAAAGATATAATTAATAATGTCACTAGTGTATCAGATCTGGATGTCCTAAATACAGACTATATGTTATGTCACATGACATATATCACTTATTTATCCAAACACATTACACACAAATGTATAGACACAGATATAAACACACACACATACCTACATATATACATACTTATAGACACAAGGAAAGAAAACCTAGAGCTAATATAGGAAAATGTTTAAACTAGAAATAGAAAAACTAGATTTAATTAAATTTAAATGAATAAGACTAAAACTAAACTAGAAATTCTAAAAAACAAGAAGACAAAACAACTCAATCATCTTCAAATTTTAAGATGTTCTATTAATCTATTCTTGTATCCAAAAAGAAAATCAAAACCAAATTTATGGTCTATCTGGAACAATATGATCATGAAAATATAATATAAAGGAATTTATGCCATATAGCCAAAGTAGTGGTCAAAAAAAATTGAAGTCCAGCTTATAATAGCTACTTTGTTAGTAACTGGTTATTATTAAAATAAAGACTGAATATCATGAATTTATTATTTAACTCAAGAAGGAAGAAATATAAAAATGGCATAATCTGAAAAAAGAATAAGTAGAAACTAATTTAAAACATAAATTGCTGCTGCTGCTGCTAAGTCGCTTCAGTCGTGTCCAACTCTGTGCGACCCCAGAGATGGCAATCCACCAGGCTCCCCCTTCCCTGGGATTCTCCAGGCAAGAACACTGAAGTGGGTTGCCATTTCCTTCCCCAATGCATGAAAGTGAAAAGTGAAAGTGAAGCTGTCCAACTCTTAGCGACCCCATGGACTGTAGCCCACCAGGCTCCTCCATCCATGGGATTGTCCAGGCAAGAGTACTGGAGTGGGTTGCCATTGTCTTCTCCAAAAGATAAATTAATCAATTAGAAAACAGAAAAATGTAAGAATAACCAAATGAAATTTGAGAGAAATAAATCAATAAATCTTGAGAGAATAAACAAGATGTTAGCCAGCCTAATCATAAAAACATAGCAAGCATATCAAGCACACAATATAAGAAAAGAGGAGAAAATAGCTACAGACACTAAAGAAATTAAAAAATATATTAAAATACTTTTCACAACTTTTAATCAAATAAATGTGAAAAACTGAATGTAATAGATGAGTTCCTATTAATATAAACTCCTAAATTTAAACAGACACCAAGATGAGATAGTTTTATGCTTTAACTGGACCAGTTATGAATTAGCAGCCACTATGTTATTTAAACAGTTATACAGTTCAGAAAAGGGTAACCTACAGTTTTTAGGGGCCCAGTTTATACCAAGTTCAGTTCAGTTCAGTTCAGTTGCTCAGTCGTGTCCAACTCTTTGCGACCCCATGAATCACAGCATGCCAGGCCTCCCTGTCCATCACCAACTCCCGGAGTTCACTTAAACTCATGTCCATCAAGTCGGTGATGCCATCCAGCCATCTCATTCTCTGTCGTCCCCTTCTCCTCCCACCCCCAATCCCTCCCAGCATCAGAGTCTTTTCCAGTGAGTCAACTCTTTGCATGAGGTAGCCAAAGTATTGGAGTTTCAGCTTTAGCATCAGTCCTTCCAATGAACACCCAGGACTGATCTCCTTTAGAATGGACTGGTTGGATCTCCAAAGCCTCCCCTGAAACTTATTTTTAAAAAAGACTGAGGACAGTCTTATTGAATACAGATGCAAATGTTCTATATGAATGTTAACAAATAGGACCTAGCAGCATACTGAAATACCACACAATGACTAAAGTGGGTTTTAACCAGGAACAATGAAAAACTGTCCAATATTATAAAATCTATTAATAACATTTATCATTTATTTACTCAATTGAAAGATTCCTAATTTGATAATTTTTTTTAAAAAAATCAGTGTCCAGATGCAGTAAAACAGTTCTAAGAGGGAAGTTTATAGCACTATATTATCCTACCTCAAGAAACAAGAAAAACATCAAATAGACAACCTGGCTTTACACCTAAAACAACTGGACAAAGAACAAAATAAACCCAGAATTAGTAGAAGGAAATAAATCATAATGATCAGAGCAGAAATAACTGAAAAAGAAAGGAAGGAAACAACAGTGAAGATTAATAAAGTGAAAAAGTGGTTCTGTGAGCAGATGAACAAAATTGACAACCATTACCAGACTCATCAAAAGAGAAAGAATCAACAAAATTAGAAATGAAAAAGGAGAGGTTACAACAGACAATGCAGAAATACAAAGGATCATAAGAGACTATTTTGAGCAACTATATTCCAATAAAATGGACAACCTGGAAGAAATAGACAGATTCTTAGAAAGTTCAACCTTCCAAGCCTGAACCATAAAGAAACAGAAATTCTGAACAAGCCAATTACAAGCACTGAAATCTAAACTGATTAAAAATCTCCCCAAAAACAAAAGGCCAGGGCCAGATGGCTTCACTGCTAAATTTTATGAAACATTTAGAGAATGCTTATTCTTCTAAAACTCTTTCAAAAAATTGCAGAGGAAGGAACACTTCCAAACTCATTCTACAAGGCCAACATCACCGTGGTAGCAAAACCAGACAAACACAACACAAGGAAAAAAATTATAGGCCAGTATCACTGATGAACATAGATGCAGAAATCCTCAACAAAATTCTAGCAAACAGAATTCAACAGCACATTAAAAAGATCATACACAATGATCAAGTTGGGTTTATTCCAGGGATGCAGGATTCTTCAATATATGCAAATCAATCAGTGTGATACACCATATTAACAAATTGAAAGATAAAAATCATATGATAATCTCAATAGATGCAGAAGCTTTTGACAAATTTCAGCACCCATTTATGTAAAAAAAAAAAAAAAACTCTTCAAAAAATGGGCATAGAAGGAACTGCCTACCTCAGCATGATAAAGGCCATATAGGATAAACCCACAGAAAACATTATTCTCAATGGTGAGAAACTGAAAGCATTCCCTCTAAGATCAGGAACAAGACAAGGGTGCCCACTCTAACCATTATTATTCAACATAGTTCTGGAAGCCCTAGCCATGGCAATTAGAGGAGAAAAAGAAATAAAAGGAATATATATTGTAAAAGAATAAAACTCACTCTCACTCTTTGCAGACAACATGATACTATACATAGAAAACCCTAAAGATACTATCAGAAAATTACTAGAGCTAATCAGTGAAGTTAGCAATGTTGCAGGATACAAAATCAATACATAGAAATCACTTACATTCCTATACACTAACAAAAATCAGAAAGAGAAATTAATGAAAAATCCCATTTACCACTGCAACAAAAATAATACCTAGGAATAAACCTAAGGAGGCAAAAGAGCTGTATACAGGAAACTATAAATCACTGATGAAAGAAATCAAGGATGAAATAAACAGATGGAGAGATATTCCATGTTCCTGGGTTGGAAGAATCAATACTGTGAAAATGACTATACTATCAAATGCAATCTACAGGTTCGGTGCAATCCCTAACAAATTACCATTGGCGTTTTTCACAGAACTAGAACAAAAAATCTCACAATTCATATAGAAACATAAAAGACCCCAGTGGCTAAAGCAATCTTGAGAAAGAAGAATGGAGCTGGATGAATCAACCCTCCTGACTCCAGACTATATGACAGAGCTACAGGCATCAAGACAGTATGGTACTGGCACAAAAACAGAAATATAAACCAAACATAGAAAGCCCAGAAATAAACCCATGCCCCGATGGATGCCTTATCTTTGACAAAGGAGGCAAGAATATACAATGGGACAAAGATAGTCTCTTCAGTAACTGCTACTGGGAAAATGGACAGCTACATGTAAAAGAATGAAATTAGAACACCTCCTAACACTGCACACAAAGGTAAACTAAAAATGGATTAAAAACATAAATATTAGACCAGAAACTATAAAATTCTTAGAGGAAAACATAGGCAGAACATTCTATGACATAAATCACAGCAAGATCCTCTATGACCCACCTCCTAGAGGAATGGAAATAAAAACAAAAATAAACAAATGGGACCTGTGCTAAGTCGTTTCAGCCATGAGAAACTCTTTGAGATCCTGTGGACTGTAGCCGACCAGGCTCCTCTGTCCATGGGATTCTCTAGGCAAGAATACTGGAGCAGGTTGCAATTTCCTCCCCCAGGGGATCTTCCCAACCCAGGGACTGAACACACATCTCTTACAATGCACAATTCTCCTGCATTGGCAGGTGGGATCTTTATCACAAGTGCCATCTGGGAAGGCCCAAGAGTATGTGAAGGGTATCACTTAGCCATGTCCAACTCTTTGGAACACAATGGGATATATGGCCCCTTTGTTCATGGAATTCTCCAGGAGAGAAAACTAGGACAGGAAAAAGGGAGTAGGGAGTTCCTCCTGACCCAGAGATCATACCCAGGTCTCTTGTACTGAAAGCAAATTTTCTGCCATTTGAGCAACCAGCGAAGCTCAAGTGGAACCTAAGTAAACTTAAAAGCTTTTGAACAGCAAAGGAAACTGTAAACAAGGTGAAAAGACAACCCTCAGAATGGGAGGAAAAAATAGCAAAAGAAACAACTGACAAAGGATTAATTTCCAAAATATACAAGCAGCTCATACAACTCAAACAGAAAAACAAACAATCCAATCAAAAAGTGGACAAAAGACCTAAACAGACATTTCTCCAAAGAAGACATACATATGGCTAATAAACACATGAAAAGACACTCAAGATCGCTCATTATTCAGTTCAGTTCAGTTCAGTCGCTCAGTCGTGTCCGACTCTCCGCGACCCCATGAATCACAGCACGCCAGGCCTCCCTGTCCATCACCAACTCCCGGAGTTCACTCAAACTCATGTCCACAGAGTCGGTGATGCCATCCAGCCATCTCATTCTCCGTCGTCCCCTTCTCCTCCCACCCCCAACCTTTCCCAGCATCAGTCTTTTCCAGTGAGTCAACTCGCCGCATGAGGTGGCCAAAGTATTGCAATTTCAGCTTTAGCATCAGTCCTTCCAATGAACACCCAGGACTGATCTCCTTTAGAATGGACTGGTTGGATCTCCTTGCAGTCCAAGGGACTCTCAAGAGTCTTCTCCAACGCCACAGTTCAAAAGCATCAATTCTTCAGTGATCAGCTTTCTTCACAGTCCAACTCTCACATCCATACATGACCACGGGAAAAACCATAGCCTTGACTAGACGGACCTTGGTTGGCAAAGTAATGTCTCTGCTTTTTAATATACTATCAAGGTTGGTCATAACTTTCCTTCCAAGGAGTAAGTGTCTTTTAATTTCCTGGCTGCAATCAGTATTTGCAGTGATTTTGGAGCCCAAAAAAATAAAGTCTGACACTGTTTCCACTGTTTCTCCATCTATTTCCCATGAAGTGATGGGACCAGATGCCATGATCTCCATTTTCTGAATGTTGAGCTTCAAGCCAACCTTTTCATTCTCCTCTTTCACTTTCATCAAGAGGCTCTTTAGTTCCTCTTCACTTTCTGCCATAAGGGTGGTGTCATCTGCATATCTGAGGTTATTGATATTTCTCCCAGCAATCTTGATTCTAGCTGTGCTTCTTCTGGCCCAGCGTTCCTCATGATGTACTCTGCATAGAAGTTAAATAAGCAAGGTGACAATATACAACCTTGACGTACACCTTTTCCTATTTGGAACCAGTCTGTTGTTCCATGTCCAGTTCTGACTGTTGCTTCCTGACCTACATACAGGTTTCTCAAGAGGCAGGTCAGGTGGTCTGGGATTCCCATCTCTTTCAGAATGTTCCGCAGTTTATTGTGATCCACACAGTCAAAGGCTTTGGCATAGTCAATGAAGCAGAAATAGATGCTTTCTATTTCTCTTGCTTTCTCCATGATCCAGTGGATGTTGGCAATTTGATCTCTGGTGCCTCTGCCTTTTCTAAAACCTGCTTGAACATCTGGGAGTTCACAGTTCACATATTGCTGAAGCCTGGCTTGGAGAATTTTGAGCATGACTTTACTAGCGTGTGAGATGAGTGCAATTGTGCGGTAGTTTGAGCATTCTTTGGCATTGCCTTTCTTTGGGATTGGAATGAAGACTGACCTTTTCCAGTCCTG
The DNA here is from genome assembly GCF_049115385.1 of Moschus berezovskii. NCBI lineage: Eukaryota > Metazoa > Chordata > Mammalia > Artiodactyla > Moschidae > Moschus > Moschus berezovskii. Next base: position 43,289,150 of record NC_142469.1, read on the forward strand.
TGGCCATTGCTGAGTTTTCCAAATTTGCTGGCACATTGAGTGCAACACTTTCACAGCATCATCTTTCAAGATTTGAAATAGCTCAACTGGAATTCCATCACCTCCACTAGCTTTGTTCATAGTGATGCTTTCTAAGGCCCACTTGACTTCACGTTCCTAGATGTCTGGCTCTAGGTCAGTGATCACGTTATCGTGACTATCTTGGTCATGAAGATGTTTTTTGAACAGTTCTTCTGTGTATTCTTGCCACCTCTTCTTAATATCTTCTGTTTCTGTTAGGTCCATACCATTTCTGTCCCTTATCGAGCCCATCTTTGCATGAAATGTTCCCTTGGAATCTCTAATTTTCTTGAAGAGATCTCTTGTTTTTCCTATTCTGTTGTTTTCCTCTATTTCTTTGCATTGATCGCTGAGGAAGGCTTTCTCATCTCTCCTTGCTATTCTTTGGAACTCTGCATTCAGATGCTTATATCTTTCCTTTTCTCCTTTGCTTTTCACTTCTCTTCTTTTCACAGCTATTTGTAAGGCCTCCTCAGACAACCATTTTGCTTTTTTGCATTTCTTTTCCATGGGGATGGTCTTGGTCCCTGTCTCCTGTACAATGTCACGAATTTCCGTCCAGAGTTCATCAGGCACTCTATCAATCAGATCTAGTCCCTTAAATCTATTTCTCACTTCCACTGTATAATCATAAGGGATTTGATTTAGGTCATATCTGAATGGTCTAGTGGTTTTCCCTACTTTCTTCAATTTAAGTCTGAATTTGGCAATAAGGAGTTCATGATCTGAGCCACAGTCTGCTCCTAGTCTTGTTTTTCTAACTGTATACAGCTTCTCCATCTTTGGCTGCAAAGAATATAATCAATCTGATTTCGGTGTTGACCATCTGGTGATGTCCATGTGTAGAGTCTTCTCTTGTGTTGTTGGAAGAGGGTGTGTGCTATGATCAGTACGTTCTCTTGACAAAACTCTATTAGCCTTTGCCCTGCTTCATTCCGTGCCCCAAGGCCAAATTTACCTGTTACTCCAGGTGTTTCTTGACTTCCTACTTTTGCATTCCAGTCCCCTATAATGAAAAGGATATCTTTTTTGCGTGTTAGTTCTAAAAGGTCTTGTAGGTCTACATAGAACCGTTCAACTTCGGCTTCTTCAGCGTTACTGGTTGGGGCACAGGCCTGGATTACTATAATATTGAATAGTTTGCCTTGGACACAAACAGAAATAATTCTGTTGTTTTTAAGATTGCATCCAAGTACTGCATTTTGGACTCTTTTGTTGACCATGATGGCTACTCGCTCATTATTAGAAAAATGCAAATCAAAACTACAATGACATATCACGTCACACCAGTAAAAATCTGTTCAGTTCAGTCATTCAGTCATGTCTAACTCTTTGTGACCCCATGGACTGCAGCACCCCAACCCTTCCTGTCCATCACCAACTCCCGGAGCTTGCTCAAACTCATGTCCATTGAGTCGGTGATGCCACCCAACCATCTCATCCTCTGTCGTCCCCTTCTCCTCCTGCCTTCAATCTTTCCCAATATCCGGGTCTTTTCCAAGGAATAAGTTTTTCGCATCAGGTGGCCAAAGTATTAGAGTTTCAACTTCAGCATCAGTCTTTCCAATGATTATTCAGGACTGATTTCCTTTAGGATAGACTGGTTGGATCTCCTTGCAGTCCAAAGGACTCTCAAGAGTCTTCTCCAACACCACAGTTCAAAAGCATCAATTCTTTTGCGCTCAGCTTTCTTTATAGTCCAACTCTCACATCCACACATGACTACTGGAAAAACCATCGCCTTGACTAGATGGACCTTTGTCAGCAAAGTAATGTCTCTGCCTTTTAATATGCTGTCTAGGTTGGTTATAGATTTTCTCCCAAGGAGCAGGCATCTTTTAATTTCAAGGCTTCAGTCACAGTCTGCAGTGATTCTGGAGCCCAAAAAAATAAAGTCTCTCACTGTTTCCACTATTTCACTCTCTATTTGCCATGAAGTGACGGGACCAGATGCCATGATCTTAGTTTTCTGAATGCTGAGTTTTAAGCCAGCTTTTTCACTCTCCTCTGTCACTTCAATCAAGAAGCTCTTTAGTTCCTCTTTACTTTCTGCCATAAGGTCAGAATGGCCTTCAGGAGGGCCATTATCAAAAAAAATCTACAAACAGTAATTTCTGGAGAGTGTGTGGAGAAAAGGGAACCCTCTTGCATTACTGGTGGGAATGTAAACTGATACAGCTACTATGGAAAACAGGATGGGGATTCCTTAAAACCTAGGAATAAAACCACCATATGATCCAGCAGTCCCACTACTAGGCATATACCCTGAGGAAATCAAAATTGAAAAAGACACATGTACCCAATGTATTAAAAACCAGACATATTACTTTGCCGACAAAAGTTTGTACAGTCAAAGCTATGGTTTTTCCAGTAGTCATGTTTGGATGTGAGAGCTGGACAATGGAAAAGGCTGAGCACCAAAGAATTGATACCTTTGAACTGTGGTAATGGAGAAGACTCTTGAGAGTCCCTTGGACAGTAAGGAGAATAAACCAGTCAATCCTAAAGGAAATCAACTCTGAATATTCATTGGAAGGACTGATACTGAAGCTAAAGTTCCAACACTTTGGCCACCTTATATGAAGAGCCAACTCATTGGAAAAGATTCTGATGCTGGGAAAGATTAAAGGCAGGAGGCGAAGGGTGTGACAGAGAATTAGATGGTAGGATGGAATCACCAGCTCAATGGACATGAGTTTGAGCATACTCCAGGAAACAGTGAATGACAGGGAAGCCTAGCATGCTGTCATCCATGGAGAGGCAAAGAGTCAGACATGACTGACAGTGAACAACAACCCCACTGTTCATACAGCACTATTTACAAGAGCTAGGACATTGAAGTGACCTAGATGTCCACTGACAGATGAATGCATAAAGAAGCTGTACACACATACAATGGAATATTATTCAGATGTAAAAAGGAAGATGTCTGAGTCAGTTCTCACAAGGTGGATGAAACTAGAGCTTATTATACAGAAAGAGAAGTCAGAAAGAGAAACACAAATGTCATGTGTTAACACATATATATGGAATCTAGAAAGATGGTATTGATGAACCTATTTGCAGGGCAGTGATGGAGACCCAGACATAGAAAACAGACTTATGGACATGGTGGGGAGGATGGAGAGGGTGGCATGTATGGAAAGAGTTACATGGAAACATACATTGCTGCTGCTGCTGCTGCTGCTGCTAAGTCACTTCAGTTGTGTCCGACTCTGTGTGACCCCATAGACGGAAGCCCACCAGGCTCCCCATCCCTGGGATTCTCCAGGCAAAAACACTGGAGTGGTTTGCCATTTCCTTCTCCAATGTGTGAAAGTGAAAAGTGAAAGTGAAGTCGCTCAGCCGTGTCTGACCCCCAGCGACCCCACGGACTGCAGCCTACCAGGCTCCTCCATCCATGGGATTTTCCAGGCAAGAGTACTGGAGTTGCTTGCCATTGCCTTCTCCAGGAAACATACATTACCATATGTAAAATAGAAAGTCAATGGAAATCTGCTATGTGACTCAGGGAACTCAAACGGGGGCTCTGTAACAACCTAGCAGGGTAGGGTGGGGAGGGAGGTTCAAGAGAGGGAGACACAGGTGTGATTCATGCTGATGCTTGGCAGAAGTCAACACAATATTGTAGAGCAATTACCCTTCAAGTAAAAATAAATAAATTTAATTATTTTAAAAGTCAGTGTCCATTTTTGAAAAATATTTAAAAAATAGAAATTAGCATAAGTGGAAAATTCTTTAAAGCATATTATTATTTTATACAAATTTTGTTGCAGGTTAACTTTGCAATTTCGTGTAGAGATTTACAGAATATTCAAACAGACCTATGACTGTATTTGAGTAGTAATTAACATACAACAATGATGAACACAGAGATGTGAGGACCATGCCTCCACTTTTGGAAAAGGCTGAGAACTTGCACTGTATGAAGGATGTTTGTATATTATTAGGTTGAAACAGAGACTTGTTTTTGTTGTTGTGTGAAATTTCAGTTTGTGAGAAGGGTGAGTATAGATGAGTATAGATGCATTAACAGAGCCTAACAGAGGAGCTACAGAGGTGCACCAAGGCTGGAGGAAGAACGAACTTGCTTATCCCATGTGTAAACTATGGGCTCTCAGGTTGAGGTGCAAGTCACCACAGCAATCCTTCTTGGTCCCACCAACAGCAGGTCACTCCCAAAGCAGCATTTTAATCCAGTGTGCAGTTTTAGCAACACTCCCAGAATCCAACTTTATACCAGTCAAGCAGCACCCTCTTCCCAAATGTCCAAATTTCAGTTCAAAAGAGGCTCTCCTCCACACATCTAACTTTTAATAATTTCAGCTTGTTCCATTTTGTCCCTTAGCCCTAAGTAGCAGAGACTTCCTGCAATGCTTGCTCTTTGATTCCTCCATTTTCTTCTTTTTATTTATCCAGTATATAAATGAATGACTAGTTATAAACTAGTGTTTTCTTCAAATAACTGATGCAGTTCCTATCTACAAACTGGATCTTGATTGATTCATTGCATAAACAAATAATCAGAAAACAATGTTTAAGTCCAATACTGTTTATATTGATCACTACAATTTACTGAGCTATTGCCACATGACCCTCACTAGTCTAAGTTCATTATCAGTTCAGTTACTCAATCGTGTCCAACTCTGCAACTCCATGGACACCAGGCTTTGCGACTCAAGGCTTCCCAGTCCATCACCAACTCCCAGGGCTTGCTCAAACTCATGCCCATCGAGTCGGTGATGCCATCCAACCATCTCATCCTCTGTCGTCCTCTTCTCCTCCCACCTTCAGTCTTTCCCAGCATCAGGGTCTTTTCAAATGAGTCAGTTCTTCCATCAGGTGGCCAAAGCACTGGAGTTTCAGCTTCAGTATCAGTCCTTCCAATGAATATTCAGGACTGATTTCCTTTAGTGTGGACTGGTGGATCTCCATGCAGTCCAAGGGACCCTCGAATCTTCTCCAATACCACAGTTCAAAAGCATCAATTCTTCAGCTCTCAGCTTTCTTTATAGTCCAACGCTTACATCCATACATGACTACTGGAAAAATCATAGCTTTTGACTAGACGGTCCTTTGTTGGCAAAGTAATGTCTCTGCTTAAAAAGATATATGCTGTCTAGGTTGGTCATAACTTTTCTCCCAAGGAGCAAGCCTCTTTTAATTTCATGGCTGCAGTCATTATCTACAGTGATTTTGAAGCACCCCCAAAATAAAGTCTCTCACTATTTCCACTGTTTCCCCATCTATTTGCCATGAAGTGATGGGACTGGATGCCATGATCTTTGTTTTCTGAATGTTGAGTTTTAAGCCAACTTTTTCACTCTCCTCTTTCACTTTCATCAGGAGGTTCTTTAGCTTTTCTTCATTTTCTGTCGTAAGGGTGGTGTCATCTGCATATCTGAGGTTATTGATATTTCTCCCAGCAATCCTGATTCCTGCTTGTGCTTCAACTAGCCCAGCATTTCTCATGATGTACCCTGCATATAAGTTAAATAAGCAGGGTGACAATATATATCCAGATGTACTCCTTTCCTGATTTGGAACCCTTCTCATTATATTAGGGTCCTGTTGCAAAAGGCGTTAGCCAAAATGTTCAGAAAATTTAGATTTACTCTGTAGATAGTGAGGGTACTCCCCAAAGATTTGGGAAGAGGGGAATGAACAGATTCTTTCTTTAAAAGGATATTTCTGGCATATTTTAAGTGTGTGAATTTTAAGAAAGAGATATGGAGATGTGAAGCTGTCAATTACCAGTCAGCTAAACAATAACAAAGAGCTAACCTTCCCAGGCGACTCAGTGGTAAAGAAACCACCTGCCAATGCAGGAGATACATGATACTCAGGTTCGATCCCTGGGTTGGGAAAATCCCCTGCAGTAGGAAATGGCAATACACTCTAGTATTCTTGCCTAGAAAATTCCGTGGGCTGAGGAGACTGGTGGGCTACAGTCCATGGGGTCACAGAGTTGGAGATGACTGAGCATGAGCACAACAACAGCAACAAACCTAGAGTGATGAAAGCCTAATCAGGAAAGGAGGCAAGGACCTTAATGAGAAACAGTTCATAAATATCATCATGGAGCCTCATGGCTGACACAACACGGTGAGTTAAGAAAGTACAAAAGGATGACTCACGCTCTTAGATGGAGAGGATGGCGAGGAGGACAGGGGTACAAATAACTAGTGTACGAAAACAAGGGGGTGGGGATGTTAAGAGAGGAGAACAAAGAGTTACTAGGCTAAATGTCCCATCAATTGTGTTAATCTGCCTGCCTAGCCATCTTGGCTGGACCACGGGCCAGGCTGATCTCACTGCAAGCCTTATTCTTTTACACTGTCTTCCAAATCTGTCACCTGAGTAGCTCCATTGTGCTCCCAAGAATAAAAATGTGTGCACTACTACTGTATTTCATTGAATCACTCCTTTTTTTGTAAGCCATCCCTTTATTTTCATACCATTAAGAAAAATAAAACTCCATGTTAAAATAAGAATGAATTTTTTCACATTGATTATCAAATATACTCTTTTTCAGAGATGAAATATAATGCTGTGAAAACATTAGAAAAAAAATGTTTTTGAAAAGAGACCACTTCCCTAGCAAATGGCCTCAAGTTACATTACACAAACAGAAAATTGAAACTTCACAGCTTAACTATATTTTGACAATATTTCTAGGGAAATCTAATCTTAAGAAATAGGAAAGAAATAAACACTTTATTGAGATATTGGCATAAAATTCATCACATAACGGCTCAAACAGATGCTTGTGGGTTGAACTGAAAATATACTACTTTATATACATAAAAATACCTTTATAAAGTTCACAAGACTTTAAAAGTTTTATCAACTTTAAGCAATATATAAATGGAAAGCTGGCAAAGTATCTCAATATTCTTTTCATAAGAGACTTCAATCATAAAAAGAACCAAAATTTTCATTAGAAGATTTACCAAAAATTAAATAAACACTAAGGATTTGATTTTGAGAATTTATTTACAGAGTAAAACACACTCCCTGGAAAACAAAAGTCACTGACTCACTACAAACAGAAAACTAACAATCTGATTTAGATATCATCTATCAGAGCTTGACACTCTATGGATCACAAGCCATGCCTAATCTTGTAAATAAAGTTTTACTAGAACATATCCATGCTTGTTCATTTACCTGGTCTATGGATCAATCCTGGGTGTTCATTGGAAGGACTGATGCTAAAGCTGAAACTCCAACACTTTGGCCACCTCATGCGAAGAGGTGACTCACTGGAAAAGACTCTGATGCTGGGAGGGATTGGGGGCAGGAGGAGAAGGGGACGACAGAGAATGAGATGGCTGGATGGCATCACCGACTCTGTGGACATGAGTTTGAGTGAACTCCGGGAGTTGGTGATGGACAGGGAGGCCTGGCGTGCTGTGATTCATGGGGTCGCAAAGAGTCGGACATGACTGAGCAACTGAACTGAACTGAACTGATGGCTACTTTTGTGTAACAATGCAGAATTGACAAGTTTCCAGAGAGACTGTATTATCTAACCTTTTAGAGAAAACATTTCCTGATCATGGTCTAGATTCAGTTTCAAATTCTCTTGCTATTTCATTTCTAATGCTATATATTGATAATGCTATAGAAACTATCTTTTCATAATACATCATGAGCATCAGAGAACTTGCTGATCAATATTTCTCATAAAAAAAATAAAATATAAAATGAAAATGTGAATTTAAAAGCATATGTGAAAAAAGTATATGTGAATCTTTATATCATGAGCATGATCTTTTGTGTTTATTCATTGCATTATTTAATATATACTTACATGCATAATATACTTATAGAAAATGAAAAATATTTTAAAAAATAAGAGCAACTTAAGATTCTTAAGTAAATACATTTTTATTTGGTTTTTATTTCAATTATAATGTTCATTTTCATCATCATTGCCATTATCACCATATCATCACACAAGAAGTTAGGCGGTATGACTTTTGAACTCCCTTATGTTTGGTAGTCACTCAGTCATGTCCAACTCTTTGTGACTCATGGACTGTAGCCCACCAGGCTCCTCTGTCCATGGGATTCTCCAAGCAAGAATACTGGAGTGGGTTGAAGTCCCTTATAACTCCCTGTTGTCTGTGTCATGAAAAGTTTTGCAGCTGGTCTGAAAGATAAAACATACATTTAAAAGATAAACAGTAATACAGGGCAACCACACTAAATGATGGATCTACTGCAAGAGAAGGAATAGATCACCACAAGCTGAGAGTCTGAAAGAAATTCTCAGCAGAGGTAGAATTCAACGTAAGTTTTGAAGAACCATAGGACTTACGCAGAGAACACAAAAAAGTAGATTCAGGCAGTGGGAGGCTAAAGCATACACAGTAGTTATCAAGAATAAGCAGAACTAAAATACACTGGTCTTGTTTCGGAATATTCCTTTCTTTTAAATGTCTCATTTAAATTTTCAGTTCAGTTCAGTCGCTCAGTCGTGTCCGACTCTCCGCGACCCCATGAATCACAGCACGCCTGGAGTTCACTCAAACTCATGTCCACAGAGTCGATGATGCCATCCAGCCATATCATTCTCCGTCGTCCCCTTCTCCTCCCACCCCCAACCTTTCCCAGCATGAGAGTCTTTTCCAGTGAGTCAACTCGTCGCATGAGGTGGCCAAAGTATTGCAGTTTCAGCTTTAGCATCAGTCCCTCCAATGAACATCCAGGATTGATCTCCTTTAGAATGGACTGGTTGGATCTCCTTGCAGTCCAAGGGACTCTCAAGAGTCTTCTCCAACACCACAGTTCAAAAGCATCGATTCTTCGGCGATCAGCGTTCTTCACAGTCCAACTCTCACATCCATACATGACCACGGGAAAAACCATTGCCTTGACTAGATGGACCTTGGTGGGCAAAGTAATGTCTCTGCTTTTTATATACTATCAAGGTTGGTCATAACTTTCCTTCCAAGGAGCAAGCGTCTTTTAATTTCATGGCTGCAATCAGCATCTGCAGTGATTTTGGAGCCCAAAAATATAAAGTCTGACACTGTTTCCACTGTTTCCCCATCTATTTCCCATGAAGTGATGGGACCAGATGCCATGATCTTCGTTTTCTGAATGTTGAGCTTCAAGCCAACCTTTTCACTCTCCTCTTTCACTTTCATCAAGAGGCTTTTGAGTTCCTCTTCACTTTCTGCCATAAGGGTAGTGTCATCTGCATATCTGAGGTTATTGATATTTCTCCCTGCAATCTTGATTCCAGCTTGTGCTTCTTCCAGCCCAGCGTTCCTCATGATGTACTCTGCATATAAGTTAAATAAGCAAGGTGACAATATACAACCTTGACGTACACCTTTTCCTATTTGGAACCAGTCTGTTGTTCCATGTCCAGTTCTGACTGTTGCTTCCTGACCAGCATACAGGTTTCTCAAGAGGCAGGTCAGGTGGTCTGGTATTCCCATCTCTTTCAGAATGTTCCACAGTTTATCGTGATCCACAAAGTCAAAGGCTTTGGCATAGTCAAGAAAGCAGAAATAGATGTTTTTCTGGAACTCTCTTGCTTTCTCCATGATCCAGCGGATGTTGGCAATTTGATCTCTGGTGCCTCTGCCCTTCTAAAACCTACTTGAACATCTGGGAGTTCACGGTTTACATACTGCTGAAGCCTGGCTTGGAGAATTTTGAGCATGACTTTACTAGCGTGTGAGATGAGTGCAATTGTGCGGTAGTTTGAGCATTCTTTGGCATTGCCTTTCTTTGGGATTGGAATGAAGACTGACCTCTTCCAGTCCTGTGGCCACTGCTGAGTTTTCCAAATTTGCTGGCATATTGAGTGCAGCACTTTCACAGCATCATCTTTCAAGATTTGAAATAGCTCAACTGGAATTCCATCACCTCCACTAGCTTTGTTTGTAGTGATGCTTTCTAAGGCCCACTTGACTTCACATTCCAAGATGTCTGGCTCTAGGTCAGTGATCACGTTATCGTGACTATCTTGGTCGTGAAGATCTATTCACAGAGAAACTAGTGCTCAGATGGAACAAAGATTGGCCCGGGCCACACAGCTAGAAAGAGAGGATGATTTAAGCTCAGCACTGCTGGTCATAAAGTTCATTATACTAAATAAGACAAGCTCTGTTGAAAGAGTGGCTTCAAAGAGAGGAGTAATATGAAATGGGCCTTGGGAAGGTAATAAGGTTTGGGTCAGATTATAGAAAGTTCCATTTTATGCTACAGGGAAGGGGAGACAACTGACCATCCCCAAGCATGAGAGTGACACATCTCTTCTCGAGAGATGGGGAAACAGACCTGAAGCAGGCTGCTGTGGAAGACAGCACAGGCTTGTCTTAGAATATCATGAGACCCAAATGTAACCTTTATGAAAGGAAAATGAATTTTCACAATAATTCTTTCCAAAAAAGTCTTGTTTGGTAAACTTGTACCAATACAATGACTACCTAACACAAGTGACCACCTACTATTCTATTGTCTATCTCAGAAAGCTGGCAGCACACTTATTTCACTTTAAATCAGCTTTTCATTTTTTTCTTATAAGTACCATGCATGTGTTTATCACTCCCTCAAACCCCATCCTGAAAAGACCCTTTCAGATTCTGTCAGTTTCTTACGGGGATAATTCACGTGGAAGTGATCCAGGTCTCTGTTGCCAGACCATGACTTGTTCCCCTGACTCATCCTATTTCAATATCTGGGACCACTTGACTTGTAACTATAATCAAGCCTCACTACAAGGCGAACTGAAAGGAAGAAACAGCTCAACCACTCAGGACCTCAGCAAACCATTTGTCTTGCTGCTGCTTTTCCCCTGATCTTCCACTTCATTTGTAGTCACTGCTTCCTTATCTTCTCTGTTCTGTTAAAACTCTAGCCCTGATAATCTGCTCAAATTCCTAATTCTTCTACCTAGGCTTCCAAACTCCATGCTCTGACCTTGCAAGAATAATCACCCAGTCCCTGTACTTTTCCAGGTGGTGGGACGTCCACCACCTACCGTCAGGTCTTCTTGGTGCTAAGACCTTGAAAGGAGGATCTCAGCCCACTTCAAGGTAAACTGTATCTTCTACAACATAAGTCTCTATTGAACTTTTGGGCTTCCTTGATAGCTCAGTTGGTAAAGAATCCACATGCAATGCAGGAGACCCAGATTTGATTCCTGGGTCGGGAGGATCTGCTGGAGAAGGGACAGGCTACCCACTCCAGTTTTCTTGGGCTTTTCTTTTAGCTCAGCTGGTAAAGAATCTTCCTGCAATGCTGGAGACCTGGGTTTGATCCCTGGGTTGGGAGGATCCCCTGGAGAAGGGAAAGGCTACCCACTTCACTATTCAGGCCTGGAGAATTCCATGGACTGTATAACCCATAGGGTCGCAAAGAAGTGGACACGACTGCACTTTCACTTCATTGAACTTTTACTCTGAATTGATTCATGGTCACTTGTCTTAGTCAGCTTTTCCTGTTATGCTTATGTATAACAAACAAACCCAAATGCTCAGGCTTAAAACACATTTACTTTTTATTCAGGTGTCAGGGTTTGGCTACAGTGGGTCTGCCAAGCTGTGGTTTGGGTACAGGAGTGTTCCATGTGTCTTTTCATTCCATGACCTAAGAGAAAGAGTAATTCCTATCTGTGAAGTGATGATGTCATGGCAGAAGTGCAAGAAAGGGGAGCAGAAGGAAACCACATTATCAACTCAGCACTTTCCATTTGTCAGAGCAAGTCCTAAGACCAAGCCAAAAGCCCGTGTGATGCAGAAGTATAACATGCATGGGAAACTCTACCAAGGGCAGAGAAGGAAGGGGAATTGTGAACAAGCAGCTATATCTATACGCTTTCCTAGTGGCTCAGACGGTAAAGAATCTGCCTACAATGCCGGAGACCTGGGTTTCATATCCTGGGTCGGTAAGATCCCCGAGACGGGAGTGGCAACCCACTCCAGTATTCTCACCTGGAGAGTTCCATGCATAGAGGAGCCTGGCAGACTATAGTACATGGGGTCGCAAAGAGTCAGACACAACTGGGCTGCACACACAGCACAGCCTACCACCCCACCTGAAAGCCAGCCGAGTTTTCTAAAACAAGAGGGTGATCTATTAATGTAATATTAGAATGACCAGAAATTCTCAATGTTCTGCTTTGAAAGTGGTCAATCTTCACTTTTTCAAATAGTCTGAATATCAGCTTAAATGGGAGACACCCATTCATTTTCCATGTTGGATCCTTCCACAGGAATTTGTTGAATATGAACACAACTATGAAATTGTAGCCTTGTTAATGAAACAGTGATACAGGTGCTTATTTGTGTGTGTGTGTGTATTTTAGTGTTTTTAAAGTTCCGCCTCAGTCTACTGCATTACCTGTCAACCACTTGCATCACTGTTTCGTATGCATTTCTTTAATATAGAAGGGTCAGTGTAGAAAGGTAAACACTCAGTTCAGTCCCTCAGTCGTGTCCGACTCTCCGTGACCCCATGAATCACAGCACGCCAGGCCTCCCTGTCCATCACCAACTCCCGGAGTACACTCAAACCCACGTCCACAGAGTCGGTGATGCCATCCAGCCATCTCATTCTCGGTCATCCCCTTCTCCTCCCGCCCCCAACCTTTCCCAGCATCAGAGTCTTTTCCAGTGAGTCAACTCGTCACATGAGGTGGCCAAAGTATTGCAGTTTCAGCTTTAGCATCAGTCCCTCCAATGAACATCCAGGATTGATCTCCTTTAGAATAGACTGGTTGGATCTCCTTGCAGTATAAGGGACTCTCAAGAGTCTTCTCCAACACCACAGTTCAAAAGCATCGATTCTTTGGCGATCAGCTTTCTTCACAGTCCAACTCTCACATCCATACATGACCACAGGAAAAACCATTGCCTTGACTAGACGGACCTTAGTTGGCAAAGTAATGTCTCTGCTTTTTAATATGCTATCTAGGTTGGTCATAACTTTCCTTCCAAGGAGCAAGCGTCTTTTAATTTCATGGCTGCAATCAGCATCTGCAGTGATTTTGGAGCCCAAAAATATAAAGTCTGACACTGTTTCCACTGTTTCCCCATCTATTTCCCATGAAGTGATGGGACCAGATGCCATGATCTTTGTTTTCTGAATGTTGAGCTTCAAGCCAACCTTTTCACTCTCCTCTTTCACTTTCATCAAGAGGCTTTTGAGTTCCTCTTCACTTTCTGCCATAAGGGTAGTGTCATCTGCATATCTGAGGTTATTGATATTTCTCCCTGCAATCTTGATTCCAGCTTGTGCTTCTTCCAGCCCAGCATTCCTCATGATGTACTCTGCATATAAGTTAAATAAGCAAGGTGACAATATACAACCTTGACGTACACCTTTTCCTATTTGGAACCAGTCTGTTGTTCCATGTCCAGTTCTAACTGTTGCTTCCTGACCTGCATACAGGTTTCTCAAGAGGCAGGTCAGGTGGTCTGGGATTCCCATCTCTTTCAGAATGTTCCACAGTTTATTGTGATCGACACAGTCAAAGGCTTTGGCATAGTCAATGAAGCAGAAATAGATGTTTTTCTGAGGTAAACATTACTGGGATATGTTATGATTAATAACATGTCACTTTCTCTCTCATTTATTTTTAACTAAATTCCTTTGTTAAAAACTAAGCTTAATTCTAGGATATTGACCTTTTAGCAATTTGCACCACGTTGAAGCCCCTTTGAATTTTTTGGCTTAATTCTTTTCATATGCAAGTGGGAGTTAGGGAGAAATTGTTTATTAATGAACAATTTCATGAACATTCATAGAAGTAGAACCCACAAGAACCTTAAAAGCTGACCAAACTGACATCACAGTCCTCTCCACACAATTAATTATTATTATCTGTTTTCCCCTGAGATAGCATTTATATTCTTTATGGTAGTGGAGATATTCTCCAATCTGCCAACATTTAATTCTTGCTTTTTTACATAAAACAGAGAAACATAAAAGGAAATTCTTATTTTAAACAAAAACACATGTCTATGTAGCTAGCAGGCTTTTTGTTTTATTGTAATCTAGCTGCTGGATGAGGATCTTTCTTAAAAGCAAAGGATGAAGACTTTAGTACATTTGTATAAACTCAGGTCCTTTCACACTTAACAGAATACTTTAACTAGAAACAGTTATTCCAGAAAAATACTTGACGAATAGGGAAAATATATTTATCCAAAGCTACATAAACTTACAGTCTCAGGATATAATCCCAAAACTTTGAAACTGAATCAAAACCAAGAGGAGATTCATGCAGGATGAAAATTAGACCAGTAATTGCTCTGTGGAATGGTTATTATCTAACTTCCCACAAAAAATGGTGTACCTTAGTAAATTCTTCTTCTGATATCAAAGAGTTGATGCTTTCGGTCTCTTACTTGTTAAAGTAGAAAGAGAACTTTTATTCAAAATTAATTTAGCAGCAAGAAATACTTAAGTCATATTTAAAAACAAATACATATATACACACTGGAAAGATATTTAGGTACTCTAGATTTTGCCAAACTCACAGGGAACAAAATTCTTAAATGATAATAATCATGATGAATATTATTTTCCAGAAACCAATGAAGTTATACACTCAGGCACTCCTTACTTAAAGTGGCAAGATTATATGATTGATTCTGTAATTAAAAACAAGCACATAAATAAGTAAAACTAAAAATTGTTCAAATGGTATTATTTCTCCTTTTACTTACAGGATCCATTTGAATTTACATTTGAAATTTTAAAAATGACAAATAGAACATTTTACCTTCCATCTCTGCCAAATCAATGATTTTAGTAAGATGGCTACAAAAATCTATCCATATGGCCAATAAGAAATGCATAGTTAGGGAAGATTGGTAAATCATTTAAGCATTTTAAAAGTCACATATGATAACAATAAAGCTCCCATATTTTGGTCAGTGGACCACCCATCTTTTCAGAACACTTTTAATCCTTACAATAATCCAGCAGAGAAATGTTACTATACCCATTTTATATATGGGAAAGCTAAAACAAAATGAGGTGACTTCTCCAAATCTTAACTGCTTAGTGTCTAACTCAAATCCTGTGTTCCTTCTACTACACAGTAAAATCTAAAGGGGTGAATTGCTCATCCCTCATTCCAATGTAGACAATATTAAGTATGAAACTGCTGTGACAGTTTACAGGTATTTCTGAGTACTTCTCTCACTGGTAGAAGTGTCCATAAGTGCCCTTTATGTGTTAGTGCCATCTGTTAGGCTTTCTATCACAAGTTTAGATGTTAAACTTGAACAATGAAAAAAAAAAAAAACTAAGTAACATAAAATAAAGTGACAATTGCAGTTTCATCCCCCTAGTTGTGAGAAGATGCTGTACATCAGTGTCAACCATTAATCCTATTAATTAAAAACAAGAAACATCTACCATATTTCATTTCAGATCACAGCAAATGTTCATGATGCCCTTTACATTACCTAGTCTATAAATAAAATGTGAAGATGTTTATATTGACTTGTTTCCATAGTGATGGAAGAGTCTTTCCTTGAGTTGTCAAGGCAATGTGCAGTAGCCTAGCAAATTGGACAAGCACAGGACCCATTTGTCAAGTAACAGGTTTAAGAAAAGTCAGGATAATCCAATAAAGATGATCTAGCTATAAATAGAGCCATGAATCTCCAAATGTGAGCATTTTAGTTTTAATGACTTGCTAGGATCATTTTTTTTTTATGAAATAAATGTGAAGCCATAATAAGAAAGCACAAGATATGCTGTGCACATCCAGGTAGCCAAATTATCTTTACATTAATGGTGAGATTTTTCCCCCAGAACAGCAAAGCTTTTATTACAGAAAAGGAGTCAGAATTTTCTGAGGTTTAGTTGGCAAAAGTGAAAGGTTCATCAACAAATCTGATATATTCAAGGGGATTTTTGAAATCAACAGAATCCTAAACTATGAATATAAATTTAGGAAAATGATTCTTTGGGTGACGTATAGCAGGGAAATTGTTGAAAAAAGCAAAATACATTGTCTCTCTTTCTTGATAGAAGTAAAAAATAAATAATGCACAATTCAGCTTTGTATGTCTTGGCACATAGATGCCTGTTCTAAAACTACCAGGATAGTATGAACCTAATATTAAACAACAACAACAAACTATAACCACAATACAAGCACATCTCCTTGAGTTTACCTAGTGTCTATTCACTAACAGACAAACTGAACTTATCGGGTCAGAAAAAGCAAGAATGTTTTCTCAGAAATAAAAAATATATAGCAACTTACTCCTGACTGAACATGAGAGAAGAAAGATAAGTCACATTTTAAAACAAGTGTTATAAGGGTACTCTTGCCTAGAAAATCCCATGGACAGAGGAGCCTAATAGGCTACAGTCCACAGGGTCACAAAGAGTCGGACACGACTGAGAAACTTGTCAATGTCAATAAGAAGATGTCTGTTATATCCTTGCTCCTGTGAACTACAGAGTAAGAAGATTACCTAACTACAGGCAGCAAAAGACTGTCCAGCTAAAACTAAAGCATCAAGGCACTTTCTAATGAAATTTACAAAAAGAAAATGCCAGTGACAGCCTTAAATGACTACAATAACTAGAACTCTTCTTCAGATTATAAGGAAAGTTTTAAAGCCTTTTAAAATTTGAAGCCTTTTCTGAAACATTTTTCTTTAATAATGTCTAATGAGTTAAATAATTCTTTATGTTCAACTTCCTTTAGTTGTCTACTTAAGCCGTTGGCACAATGAAATCAGCTAATAATTTACAGTGAAAAATGGAGCCAATTTTCAAAGCATTTCATAACAATGTAATGGTCATTGTTGTTTTAGTCAAGGTATTTTTTCCATAAGCATTTTTGCCACAAGCAGTTTTGCCACACAACTGGCCATAAGACAATTTTGCCCTGAAAGATAAAAAGAACAATAAAAATGAAAAGGAGATAATTAAACATGGATAATAACAAAATTCTTTAATGATTTTATTGTGAAAAGTGAAAATACAAAAATTATTTGAATACATTTAAAATGTGTGTAGATTTATGGTTATAGTTGCATTCAGGTGTATCTTAGAGAAGCAATGATACTTCCTTTCTAAAAGTTGATCCAAAAAAAAAAAAAGTTGATCATTAGGGATACAGGATCTAATGTCTGATATAAGTTCCTTATGATGAAAAAAATAAAAACCTGCAGCAAGTCTCTTCAGATTTCTTTGGAAGGGATACTGCTATTTCTTATCAATACATGTAAACACACATAATTAGTAGTATATATCTAGACTATAATTTGGGCTTCCCCATTGGTTCAGCAGGTGAAGAACCCACCTACAATACGGAGATGTAGGAAACATGGGTTCAATCTCTGAGTTGGCAAGATCCCCGGAGGAGGGCATGGCAACCCACTCCAGTATTCTTGCCTGGGAAATGCAAAGAACAGAGGAGCCTGACAAGGTATGTTCCAAGGGGTCACAAAGAGTTGGACATGACTGAAGCAGCTGAGCACTGCACACAGCACAGACTACATATCAATCTTCCATCACATGCCTAGTCCCTATATTTCACCAACTCCACTAAGCCAGATTCTGTGCCAAATGCCAAATTTCTACACCATTAAAAACCAAAAACTGTTTACCATTTTCAAAAAAACTTGTACTTAACAGGAATCAAGTTGCCATTCTTTGAGGAATAGGAGGAGCCTGATTCTTCTTTTGCCTCCGTATTCTAACATTGCTGGAGTGTACTAAGCTTAGTAAAGATGGCCTTGCTGCTGCTGCTGCTGCTGCTAAGTCGCTTCAATCATGTCCGACTCTGTGCAACCCCATAGACGGCAGCCCACCAGCCTCCCCCGTCCCTAGAATTCTCCAGGCAAGAACACTGGAGTGGGTTGTATTTCCTTCTCCAATGCATGAAAGTGAAAAGTGAAAGTGAATTCGCTCAGTCGCATCCGACCCTTAGCGACCCCATGGACTTCAGCCCACCAGGCTCCTCCATCCATGGGATTTTCTAGGCAAGAGTAATGGAGTGGCTTGCCATTGCCTTCTCCGAAAGATGGCCTTAGAGAATCTAAATTAGCTAAAGAATCAATAACTAACACTCTTGAAGACTGTTATGAATTATAGCTATTTCAAATTTTATGGTAAAATGGCCTTTAGCCAATTGGTTGTGGGGCAAACTACCCATGGCAAAGATGTTTATGGTGAAATTGGAGACACAGCTGTGTTAGTCTGCCCAGTATTCTGCATCCCCTTCATTGGAAACAGCAGACATCCTGTCCTCATTCCTTTGGGGAACTACTTGACACTAGATAATCCTGGTAGGTTGCCACAGTTCCTTACACCCCTGACTACAACTGCCAAACAAGCATTGGGGTCATGACCCAAGCGAGACCAACTAGAATCTTCTGGGGTTTCAGATGTGATTGCTGGCAGCAGAGAGTTCTCTCATGCCTCTGTGGACACTACCTGAGGTAATGCTAACCATCACCATCACCCTTTTGTCCCCTCCTGGAGACAGCCATCTGTAGCAAGAGAGAAGAGACAACACAAATCAGAGTCAATAAGAACCAGAGCTGATGTCTGAGAGAGATGGGGTGAGGACGAGACCAGGAGCACCATTTAAGTTGCCGAATGGAGTTCCACATTAGATAAATTTAACTCTGTCACCTCAGATTTTTAAAAAGACAATAAATTCAGCTATTTTCATCGTAGACACTATTTTAAGTCATATTTCTCCCATTTGTAGTGCTGCATTACAAAACCATAAAAACTCCTTTCTTAATTTTCAGTATTAAAGGTAAAAAAATCTATAAAAAAATATTTACATGGCACCTATAATTTCCCTTTGAAACATTTTCCTTGGTTACTTTTATTTTGCACTGAATAATTTGCCTATCTCCATCTTCAAACTTTAAATAAGGTCAAAAAATACTCTTGGCAATTTTCCTTAAATACATCAATGTTCTGTCGCCTTTGATTAAGCACTTAAGTCTATCTGAAATGACTTGGCAAGGTGATAGGTTGCTGTTATTTTTACCCAAGGATTAGCTCTAAGTACAGAAGTTAAAGTGACTTTTCCTTGTCAAAATAATTTGGGGTTTCATAGAAGACAGTGACTTCAAGGGGTAGCAAATTTTAAACTAAAGATTCAACACTGGAGGATGGATGAAAACAGGGAAGGGAGAGGCAGAAGGAAGGAAGGGAGGAGAATAAAGGAGGGAGGAGAGGCGAAGGGAGGATTTATATGATTAGATTCAGTTTCTCCTCTGACATTTGCTATCTCAAACAAAAGACACAATCCCAATTCGTTTTCTCAAGTCAGAAATCAGAGCAGTATTTTGGAGTTCTCCTTTACCACCTCAGTGCCCTCGCTAAATCAAGAACCAAGCTCTATAGCTCTAACTTCAAAATATCTTTCCTGTCCAGTAACTCATCCCTTTCACTGGTACTGCCCTAATCCAGGTCACTACGATCTCGTTCATGGACTGCTGCAAGGACCTTTTGGCTAGTCCTGCAGTCTCCTTTCCAATTCCTACTAGCATCACCATTCACCTCCTTCTCTTAAACCAAGAAGAGAATTATCAAATGCAAATCTGATCATGCATGCTTTAAATCCTTCCGTGGCTTATGCCTGGTATATGCCATTATATCTATTCTTTACCTTCCTCAAGGGATCAGGTTGGTGTCACTTATTTTAGGAAGTATTTTAATAGTCAAAGTACAGTTAGGTGCTTTTCTGATTTGCTAATCTTCTAAGTAACTTACAATTTATTACAACCATCCACTTGTTCCTCAGGACATTATAAACTGCAAAGTAAGAGAAATTGTTTATTTTATAATTTCCAGTAGTTAGTACAATTTCTAGTGTATACAATAGATGCTTAATATTTAAGTAAATGAACAAATAAAATTTTAGTACTCCTTTTATCATTTATTACCTATTGAAATGGACAACATCCAAAGGAAAGTTAACATTAAGCTGAAGCTAAGTATTTTTGTGTTGTGCATTACTTGCTAATATGACATTCCTAGATATTAAATCAAAAAGCCATTTCATCATTTACGTGTTACTCAACAAAGTGTGCTAATTTAGTAAAATGGTCACTGTCTGAAATTAATCACTCTTAATTACCCAATCAATAAGAAATAAAAAATAATATTTTTGGAGAAAGATAAAAAATAAATATATTTATTATAAAGCAGTATTTGTCAACTTTCTCTTCATACCCAAATGTAGATAAATGTTGATAATGTACATGTACAGAAAGCTGTGAACTCTTCAGAAGAAAATTTAATACTGCTTTAAGAAAGTTCTTACAATTAAAAGTGTCTCTGAGGAATCCTAGTTTAAAGCTTGTGATTTCCCAATTTTCTTTAAATGACACTTGACAATTTAAGGGGCTTCCCCAGTGGCTCAGTGGTAAAAACTCCACCTGTAATACAGGAGATGCCAGAGAGTGGGTTTCATCCCTGGGTAGGGAAGATCCCCTGGAGGAGGGCATGGTAACCCACTGCAATATTCTTCCCTGGAGAATCCCACTGACAGAGGAGCTTGGTGAACTACAGTCCATAGGGCTGCAAAGCATCTAACACAATTGAAGTAACTGAGCATGCACACACATGAAAATTTTAAAAAAGCTGGATTTCAAGTCCTAGTGATAGAATGCTGAAAACTAGCTGCTTTATTGACATCTGCTCTACATTTTCCTGGAGATTTGATTGGTTAGGTTTCTTCATACATTTCTTTCTTTTTATATATATATAAATTAATTTATTTTAATTGGAGGCTAATTACTTTACATTATTGTATTGGTTTTGCCATACATTGACATGAATCTGCCCCGGGTGTACATGAGTTCCCCATCTTGAGCCCCCCTCCCACTTCCCTCCCTATCCCATCCCTCTGGTTCATCCCAGTACACCAGCCCCAAGCATCCTGTATCATGCAGCGAACCTGGACTGGTGATTCGTTTCACATATGATAATATACAAGTTTCAATGCCATTCTCCCAAATCATCCCACCCTCACCCTCTCCCACAGAGTCCCAAAGACTGTTCTATACATCTGTGTCTCTTTTGCTGTCTCATATACAGGGTTCTCTTTATCATCTTTTTAAATTCCATATATATGCGTTAGTATACTGTATTGGTATTTTTCTTTCTGGCTCACTTCACTCTGTATAATAGGCTCCAGTTTCATCCACCTCATTAGAACTGATTCAAATGTATTATTTTTAATGGCCGAGTAATACTCCATTGTGTATATGTACCACAGCTGTCTTATCCATTTGTCTGCCAATGGACATCTAGGTTGCTTCCATGTCCTGGCTATTATAAACAGTGCTGCAATGAACATTGGAGTACATGTGTCTCTTTCAATTCTCGTTTCCTCAGTGTGTACACCCAGGAGTGCGATTGCGGGGTCCTATGGCAGCTCTATTTCCAGTTTTTTTAAGGAATCTCCACACTGTTCTCCATAGTGGCTGTACTAGTTTGCATTCCCACCAACAGTGTAAGAGGGTTCCCTTCTCTCCACACCCTCTCCAGCATTTATTGCTTGTAGACTTTTGGATAGCAGCCATTCTGACTAGTGTGAAATGGTACCTCATTGTGGTTTTGATTTGCATTTCTCTAATTATGAGGGATGTTGAGCATCTTTTCATGTGTTTGTTAGCTATCTGTATGTCTTCTTTGGAGAAATGTCTGCTTAGTTCTTTGGCCCATTTTTTAATTGGGTCATTTATTTTTCTGGAATTGAGCTGCAGGAGCTGCTTGTATATTTTGGAGATTAATTCTTTGTCAGTTGCTTCATTTGCTATTTTTTTCTCCCATTCTGAAGGCTGTCTTTTCACCTTGCTTATAGTTTCCTTTGTTGTGCAGAAGCTTTTAATTTTAATTAGGTCCCATTTGTTTATTTTTGCTTTTATTTCCAATATTCTGGGAGGTGGGTCTGGATGATCCTACTGTGATTTATGTCGGAGGGTGTTTTGCCTATGTTCTCCTCTAGGAGTTTTATAGTTTCTGGTCTTATATTTAGATCTTTAATCCATTTTGAGTTTATTTTTGTGTATGGTGTTAGGAAGTGTTCTAGTTTCATTCTTTTACAAGTGGCTGACCAGTTTTCCCAGCACCACTTGTTAAAGAGACTGTCTTTTCTCCATACATTTCTTTTAGTAGTATTTAGTCAAGTGCTTTACTAGCCACTGTGTCCAGTTACAAGCTGCACTAAAAACACCTGTCTATACTTCCATAACAATTCTCAAAGTGTGGGAAAATGTATGACACAGACCATAGTCTACCCCATCGGTTAATCTCCCAGCAGGATGTACTGACACCCTGCAGCCCCGCATCTGAGATTCATCTCCCTAGAGCACCACTGTGATCACACCCATTCCTCTGCTGAGCAGTCTTCCATGTTCAGTGAGAAGGTGTTCTCTTCCCTTTTATAGTAAGCCTAAAATATTTAATACATATACATTAAAAAGAGAAATACTGATGGAAGTTCAGAAAGGAAAATATTACAAAAGTGAATGAAAAGAGGGCCACAAAACGAAAATTCCCAGAAATCTTGGAAATTCTAAAAGCCAGAGAAAGATATCTTAGCTAAGTTTATACCAATGAAAAGAAAAAGAAATAATGTGAAGTAATTTGGAAAGTGAAAAATCACTCAATAGTTTGTATATATCTTCTTGAGAAAGAGTGGTTTTGAAGTTGAAGGATAAGATAAATAGTATAAAGAGGGAATTGAAATTCAAAAAAGTGAAAAGAATGTCAGTGAATATAGGAGCATATTAAATGAGTTTAAGTTTCCATCTCTGGGAAAACTATCTCAGGTTACAGTAGTAATTTACAGGTAGGACAGGTTTTATCTCAAAAGAATTGTCAGTAATACTGAGAAACTGTAAAAGAGAAGAAAGTTTCTGGAAAACTAAAAAGGAGCACACCCTGCCAAAGTAACGTGAAAGCAGAAGAATCATAGAAATGGCACACAAGTAATTCTAAGGAACAATGTAAAAAAAAGAAAATGAAGAAACATTGATCAGATATCTAGTTTTCAGTTGACACATTTAATGTAAATCAACCTTTGTTACTGCTGCTAAGTCACTTCAGTCACGTCCGACTCTCTGTGACCCCATAGACGGAAGCCCACCAGGCTCCCCTGTCCCTGGGATTCTCCAGGCAAGAACACTGGAGTGGGTTGCCATTTCCTTCTCCAATGTGTGAAAGTGAAAAGTGAAAGTGAAGTTGCTCAGTCATGTCCGACCCTTAGCGACCCCACGGACTGCAGCCTCCCAGGCTCCTCCATCCATGGGATTTTCTAGGCAAGAGTACTGGAGTGGCTTGCCATTGCATTTACAGCACATAAAAACGCTCATATCATATTAGTATTATAGTTTTTACAACTCTAGATTAAAGATCACAATGAGATACCATTTCACACCAGTCAGAATGGCTGCTATCCAAAAGTCTACATGCAATAAATGCTGGAGAGGATGTGGAGAGAAAGGAACCCTCTTACACTGTTGGTGAGAATGCAAACTAGTACAGCCACTATGGAGAACAGTGTGGAGATTCCTCAAAAAACTGGAAATAGAACTGCCATATGATCCAGCAATCGCACTCCTGGGCATACACACCGAGGAAACCAGAATTGAAAGAGATACATGTACTCCAATGTTCATTGCAGCACTGTTTATAATAGCCAGGACATGGAAGCAACCTAGATGTCCATCTGCAGACGAATGGATAAGAAAGCTTTGGTACATATACACAATGGAGTACTATTCAGCCATTAAAAAGAATACATTTGAATCAGTTCTAATGAGGTGGATGAAACTGGAGCCTATTATACAGAGTGAAATAAGCCAGAAAGAAAAACACCAATACAGCATACTAACGCATATATATGGAATTTAGAAAGATGCAAATGATAACCCTGTATACGAGACAGCAAAAGAGACACAGATGTATAGATCAGTCTTTGGGACTCTGTGGGAGAGGGTGAGGGTGGGATGATTTGGGAGAATGTCATTGAAACACGTATGTTGTCATATGTGAAATGAATCACTAGTTCAGGGTCAATGCATGTTATAAGATGTTCGGGGCTGGCATGCAGGGATGACCCAGAGGGAGGATAAAGGGAGGAGGGAGGTGGGAGGGGGGTTCAGGAGGGGGAACTTATGTAAACCCGGGGCGAATTCATGTCAATGTATGGCAAAACCAACCAATATAATATTGTAAAATAATTTGCCTCCAATAAAAAACAAATTAATTACAAAAAAAAAAGAAAACAGTGTAACCACAATAAAAAAAAAAAAAGAGTTCCTTTACTCACTTTGATAGTTAAGTCCAATACAGTTGTTAGATTCTCAGTTGTTTCTAAGAAACATTAATAATTCTGAATGTGTATAAATAAAGCAATCATGTTTGTAAAAGATTTACAGCCAGGGACAAAAGAAAAAATTAAAAGAAATGATCTTTGAGAAGGCTAAGGAGAAATCGAATAGCTCTATTCATCTATTCAAAAATTCCCCATGCACAACAGGTTATTTCTCCTACTTGGAAAAAGATCAGAGAAGAGAAGTGTTAGAAAGTAGGAGCAGAAGGGAGAGAGGGAGGGAAAGAAGGCGGTCGAGAGAGAGAGAGACAGACTACTTACTTTCAAGAAAAGGGCTGCAGTGCCCTGAAATTTTGCCAATTGGATTTACTTTCCTGTCTTTAAGGAAAACTAAAAGAGGAGGTGAGAAGGCAGAGTTTCCACTTGGGTGTCACATTTAATGTTTGCATTTTTATAATAAAAGCATGAGATTTTAAATTGATGACTAATGAGTTATATGTTTGGCATACTATTTTTCTGAGCTCAAGTACATCCTCACTTTGTCTTGACTACAAGGAATGCATTAAACTATGCTTTGTTGCCGTCGTCTAATCACTAAGGCATGTCTGTAGCCCGCCAGGCTCCTCTGATGAACATTTTTATTTTCCTTTTACATTAAATTTGTGAGGTTAGAAATTTTAAAAGATCTGAACCAGGAATTTCATGACACCCCATGAACAGGAATTATAAACAAGCCAGAAGTTAAAAGAAAAACACCTGGAAGAGGTATTAAGAAATGATTTCAGAATGATATGATTTCAGAATGACATGAGTCCAAAAGCCAAATCAAGGTTTTCTCTGACTGTGAATGAGATTCTGTCATGGCTGCAAGTCCCAGCTGGAAGTATTGTAGTCTGGGCAACAAGTGCAGAACTCTGTGTAACCATCCTGAAAGATACTATCTGCTATATAGAAGCAGGCTATTCATACTTGAAATCTAAATTCCCTCTTGTATAAAGCCTCTGGATCTTCCCAAGCACCTACATGGAAAAAAAAGATTTGGGAACAAACAAGTTCAGACAAACCATTGCAATTTTAATTAATATTACAAATATCACCTTTTAAACCACCTGGACCACATGATTAAACACAAACAAACAAGCATGAGGTCCTAAAGCTTGATTCAGCCTTCTAATGAGATCAAACGAATTTCTCAATGTGTACTGAACCCAGAAGAATGCAGTGATTCATCATGCCTGCCACCAATTTGATGGTCTTTTAAGTACCATTCTCTAACTACTTGTACAAAATAACTTCAAGAGACAGTCAGTAATAGTCCTTCAATAACCTAGTTGCATATCTGAACCACAACTATAACATTTAGAGAAATCACACCTCTGTGGGAGGACACATTATCTTTTCAAAACTAGCAGTATACAGAAAAGTCAGACCTAGCACAAAACAAAACAGACATAACTCTCTTTTGACATCACCATTACAAAAAGGAGCAAAATATCCAGACTCCGGAGTTTAACATAGCAAAATATAATATTATTCTTTCATTTATTTATATCATGGAGTCTTAACTAGTTTCAAGATTGGATTGTGATCTAATTCAATCTAACTTATAAACTTTCCCACTAGTCCTCTTCATGAGCTCGCTAATTTATCCTTATAAGAGTGCATCAGGACAGTGAGTGACCTTTTCCTGTTGCCATGAAATTGATGACTAGGGCTGAGAGCTGGGAATAAGAGCCACCAAGCACTTCACTTTGTAAAGGAAAGTCAGATGTGAACCTCCCTGCCATAATCTGCACACCCTACACATACACATCCTACACACACACACCCGTAAATCCAGTTAAGCAGCAAACTGCAGAAGGAAAAGAAGGAATTGTCAGCTCTATGACCCCAACCTTGCAGGCTATCTAGTGAATTTTCCTTCCACACTTCAAGCCAATGGAAAGAGCATACCCAAAGAACCACACAGAGAGACAGAGTGCCCTCTAGAAGCTGGAATCGGCATCTCATTCTTCTGTGGGATTTCTACTAAAGCAGGGGATGTGTTTGTCTGTCCCTTGTGCCTGATACCAGTGTCTGGATTTGAGCCAGCCTGTTGGTATCTCATCCAAGAAGGCAGGCTTCTGGGCAATGAGCCCAGCAGAGAAAGGCTGGGCAGGAGAACAGTGGGTGTACGTATGCAAAGGGATATAGAGAAACTGCTGTAAGAGATCTCCCATTATGCACTGGGGAGCACTCCACAGCCACAGCCACTACCTCCACCCCAGTTCACACCCACCGAAGATCTCCGTTATGTGCCCCCCAAAGAGTCAGCATTCGAATTTCTGTTCTCAGAGACCCTGGGGTTGATTATGGTCATTCACTAGTATCTAGAGAAGGAGAAGCGGCCAAGAGGCAAATATGTTAAACACTTGAACTGTGCTGGACACAGTAGTCAGTAAATATTAACTATTATTATTTTATCCTTGGCATTCTTACAATTCTTCTGATTGCCTCAAAGTATTTGTCTAAATGGTAACATTTAACATAACTAATGGATAATTAAATAAGGACTTAAAGCATCTGATACATATTGTAAGATACATAAGTCAAAACTCCCATAATACGAGATTTACTCTTTCTGCTTGAGATTATAAATGAATATATGCTGTTACAAGATATAGATCACTGCATGTAACATATTAATGTAAGTAAGTGAAACGTAAGTTCAATCAGAGCACTTGAAATCACCATCTTCGAGTATTACTCCCTGCTAAGAATTATGAAGTTTTCAGGAAAGTTATCTTGGTTTTCTCCTAAACCTAATTAGATATTTTGAATAAACATGCTGCAGAACTTGAGTCAAATCAAATGAGTATGGGTCATAGATGATTTCACAGAAAGACAAAATTTAAGGGAAAATGTTATAATTTAGCTAGAAATTTTAAATAAGTAACCGATAAAATATATCTTTTTATATCATGAAGTAATTGTTTCTACATAGTTTTGCAAGTGAAAATGAATAAAAATGCATTATAAATCACCTAACTTATTTCCTCCAATAGCTTTGATACTTATGTACTTGCTGCTGCTAAGTCACTTCAGTCATGTCCGACTCTGTGTGACCCCACAGATGGAAGCCCACCAGGCTCCCCCGTCCCTGGGATTCTCCAGGCAAGAACACTGGAGTGGGTTGCCATTTCCTTCTCCAACTTATGTACTTAAGAGAGTATAATTTAAATTCTTAAATAACTAAGTCTAAAAAAGTATTTGAAAAACTAGAAAAGTAGACATCTTTTCATGCCCTATATTTTAAGAATCTCATTCATTTAAATATATTATGAACAAGTTCTATCTCTTGTTTGAATTATCTCAGGAGTATATAATAATTTTAATCATCTTTTAATTAAAGTCTGGTCTTACTTTGCATTTCTAGTCCTTTGAGTAATATTCTGCTAATTGCTTGCTCAAAGGGTTGTCAATCAATAAATCTTAATCTCACTGTGACACAACACCAAACAGAGCTGGATCCAATGCAAATCACTTAAGTAAAACGAGTAAAATCTTTACTCTAGAGTCGACAGTATGATTTACTGCAGCACTACTGGATTGCAGAAGATGCCGACTGTCGGAAAGAGTAGATAGACACTCCATTTTGTTAAATGTTGAGCTGTGCTTAATCACTCAGTTGTATCTGACTCTTTGCGACCCCATGGGACACAGCCCACCAGGCTCTTCTGTCCTTTGGGATTCTCCAGGCAAGAATACTGGAGTAGGTTGCTAAGCCCTCCTCCAGAGGATCTTCCCAACCCAGAGACTGAACTCAGGTCTCCTGCATTACAGGTAGATTCTTTACCAGCTGAGCTACCAGGGAAACCCACTTTGTTAAATAGGGTTTTCTTATCTAAAGGAAGTTACAACAGAAAATAGAGATTTAAACTCTAGCACCCAGTCCTCACCAGGTAGGTATATGGTTATAGAGCATAGCATCTAAATAAGGATCACATAGGAACTTTTGCAAGGAAGCTCCTAGGATCACATAGGAGCTTCCACTGAAAGCTCCATGGCCTCACTGAAGCCCAGGATTACATTTTTAATAAATAGTAATTCTAGTAATTCTGCATGAAAGCCAGACCAGATGTAGATCAGAGGCTGCTTCACCTGAGCCAGGTATACCTCATAAATCTCAGGCTTTTACAATACACCTGGATGCATTGCAATAGTTCAGCATGAACCAAGTCTCATTTACCATGCTCATCCTTTCCAGGATAACATATCCTAGACCCCGCACTTTACTGAAGAGTTTCAGAATGAGAATAAGGGTCAGACGTCTCTAAGAGACATGCCAACAGGTTTTCAGATCCTTAATAAATTTTTAAGCTATCAAAGAATATTAATAAATATTTCCCTATTAATTTCTCCATACAGTCTTCACGCACTATCTTCCACTTTGCTGGGAAACCTCTGGGAAACATCGATGTTCTAAGAGGGATTGGGGGCAGGAGGAGAAGGGGATGACAGAGAATAAGATGGCTGGATGGCATCACCAACTCGATGGACATGAGTTTGAGTGAACTCTGGAAGTTGGTGATGGACAGGGAGGCCTGGTGTGCTGTGATTCATGGGGTCTCAAACAGTCGGATACGACTAAGCGACTGAACTGAACTGAAGACCAATAAGGTCATTATCATTTCTTCTACTCCTTTATAATTAGTAGAATTCTAAAACTAAACTTTGTTTCATTCTTTCAGAAAAATGACAGTGAAGAAAACAAAAAGTGCTTGTAAAAATATAAATGATCAGTATTCTGCTTAATTTTTAAAAGTCTAAAATAGGCCAATTTATTTTTGTCAAACTAATTTGAAGTAAATTCAAACAAAGTTATTTTTCACAAAACCACAAATAACATACATACAGTATGAACAGCTCTTTCAAATGTCACTCTTGAATTTTAATTATCTGAAACATCTTTAAAAATAGATTCACACACATTTTTAAAATAATCACATGTGTGAAACCTCTGTGTGGTACAACTTTTTGCAAGTCTTTTACAACCATAAACATTGTTGCAATTATTCCTAAATTTTCATCCAGTAGGACAGAATTATTAAGCACATGACTCATTGGAAAAGACTCTGATGCTGGGAAGGATTGGGGGCGGGAGGAGAAGGGGACGACACAGAATGAGATGGATGGATGGCATCACCGACTCGATGGACATGAGTTTGAGTGAACTCCAGGAGTTGATGATGGACAGGGAGGCCTGGCATGCTGTGATTCATGGGGTCGCAAAGAGTCAGTCACGAATGAGCGACTGAACTGAACTGATACAGAAATCACTTAAAATTTGTTTCTTTCATTCTAATTATTTGTGTGGTCATGGTTTAATGGAGAAGGCAATGGCGACCCACTCCAGTACTCTTGCCTAGAAAATCCCATGGACGGAGGAGCCTGGTAGGCTGCAGTCCATGGGGTCACTAAGAGTCAGGCACGACTGAGCGACTTCACTTTCACTTTTCACTTTCATGCATTGGAGAAGGAAATGGCAACCCACTCCAGTGTTCTTGCCTGGAGAATCCCAGGGACAGAGGAGCCTAGTGGGCTGCCGTCTATGGGGTTGCACATAGCCAGACATGACTGAAGTGACTTTGCAGCAGCAACATGGTTTAATAGTGGTATATAGTTCATACAAATTTTATCCACTATACTTCATTTGATTAAAGTATTGTCATAACATTTTTATAGCCGTCATAAGTATTTTATATAATGTTTTTATTTAATTTGAATTTTTTTATTTTTAAATTACAAAAGTATGATAACACATTTACAAGAGTCTTGGAAAATACAGGACAAAGTTACATATAGTTCCACTATATGTTACAGTTGTTTTTTAAGTAGGTAAATTAATATTTTTAGTTAGGGTTGCAATATCAAACTCTAAAAAATTAATAGAATGCATAGAAAGAAAAGTAGAAGGATATGGTTCACATCCTTGAACAAATTCAACATAATTAAAATTTATACAATTTTCACACAACAGCAGGATACAGATTCTATTCACGTTCCCACAGACTATAAACCAGGAGACACTGGAACATATCCAGGAACATAAAAGATGCAAGAATTTCATGGTCTAAAGGTATTGAATTCATACAGTCTGTTCTCTTATCACTGTGGAATTATGTTAGAAATCAGTATTAAAAGATATTTGAAAATAACCCACATATTTTCAAGTACAATGTGACATTTACCACATTGAGATCTTTGACTTGGCCATTGAAAATCTCAATAAAGTTAAAAGACTGAAAAAAATACAGAGGGTGATTGCAAAGAATAAAGCATTTAACTGAGAAGTTAATATCAACATGAGAAATTAGTATCAAAGATACTTTTAAAACCCCAAGAATTTGGAAATTAAATGTCCACTTTTAAATGATGGGTGTGTCTAATAAGCCAATACAAGGAAAATTAGAAACTATTTGTAATAGGATAGCATGAAAAGAGAATTTATCAGGATTTGCTGCATTCAGCAGAAGCTGCTCAATGCAACTAAAAACAATGTGGAATCTTGAATAAGGTATGAAAACAAATAATGGACACTAGCGTAAAATTTTGTGAAATTTGAACAAAATATATACTTTAGTTAATAATACTGTATCATGTGTTAATTTCCTTTTTTGTTTTACAACATAGTATTCCTTTATATTCTCAGAATTGGATTAGAAGTCTCAAGCCTAATTCACATTTTTTTTAAATCACTAAGATAAAAAACTTTCCAGGCTTTTAGTCATAATACTAGATGCCAGACTGTATCAATTTTAAGTGAATACAAATTAGAAATTTATTGTTCTATTCATACTTAGTCAAACAAGTAGAATCAAATTGTCATAAATGTTTTAATGACGTAAAAATTAATGTTTTCGAAGTATATATTATACATACTATTTATGTATAAAATTTTAATTTGATATTTTTAAAGAAGAAACTCTACAGATTGAAGAAGTTCCAGCCTGTAGGTCCTGATGATCTGCCTTATCACTGGCCAAAGATTTTGGTTACAGAAGCTTTCCTGCTATCACATCCATAATCCCATCATGGAAATAAAGCAACACCATGAAAATGACAGGTCAGGTGACATTCTGCTCATATAAACTAATCCCAAATAGTGAAACACTGAAAGCATAGGAGAATCTAGCAATGAAAACTTTTCAGTATTTTCATCTTTTCCTTTCACAAAGTCCCACATAAACTGACATTCAGTGGATTAACACAAGCTTTGATAGTATGTTTCAGATCCTTATGATTCAAGGGAAAAGTTACACGGCTAAATGTTTAATGAGAAAAACTAAAATTAGTTTATTTCTTCCTGCTTAAAAATAAAAATAACAGAATAGCTTCCTTTTCAAAGTTTTCCCAGGTAATTTTTGCTACTGTGATACAGTCAACGTCAGTGAATTATGTATATGCATTTTGGAATGGGGTCAAGATTGAATAAAGGGGCTTGAGATAGAACTAGATGTGTGAAAAATTAAGACAACTGTCTAGATGATTAATTAATACAACTTAAAATCATTCTGTCCATTTAATCCAGTTTCACAAAAGGATGTGTTCCATGCACAAATGACAAGCATCAGTAGAGTCTGTATATTGGCAGTCAATTTTTATCGATTCGACCTTAGAAAACTCTTAAAGCATTAAGAACCTAATTGGACACACACACAAAAAAAGGCTTTTTTTTTAATTTTTTGATTAGAAATTCTAGATGAGAATTTTTCCTATTTAAAAATTCACTTAAACTAAAATCATGTAATCTTATATTAACATAAGATTATCTCACTCAAAAAGTAATTATAGTGATCTTTCAGTCTACATAAGATGGCAGGGGGTCATTTCTACCTACTGTACCCCAGCAAGGACAACTAGAAGCCCTGCAAATAATGCAAGAGGCAATCAAAGGAAAAGTCTGAAAAAGGAAAGAAAGCAATGATCTGGATAGGGACCTCAAGACTGGGGGGACAAGGTAACAATAGGTCATCCTGTGACCCCTCACCCTCAAAGAAAGGTTATCCAGGCCTGGTGTACCCAGACTCTCAGCACAGCAATAGGAGATAGCCCAGGCAGGCTCATTCCTCTCCTGCTAGAAACACCAGGCAAGTCTGGCAGAACAAGTGAGCGGGGTTCCCTGGGGCCCTGTAGATAAGAAGAACCAGGGGCAATGCTATCCTTCCCCTGAGGACCTCCATCCAAACCCAGAGATGCTGGATGGCAATAACAAGAGGGATCCCACAACAGAAGGGGGGCCAACCTAGAACATATGGTTTGTCCCCCTAGTCTGGGGACACCATCCCCCAACTGGAGGCTCCCAAAAGCCAGGCCTGGGGAACTTCTTCTTCCTCCTCGGCATGCCAGTGAGGAGTAGTGGGAGCAGCAGACCAAACAACCCCATAAAGGCCCTGAAAATTAAACCACTGAACCACAGTCCACAAAAGTGCATCAAGCCCCACATGTTAAACCTGAACATAGTTACTGCCTGCTAAGATAAAAGCTTTCCATAGGACCCAGAATCTCCTTTCTCCCAGCCCCTTCCATATTTCACTTTTACCCACTTTGATGATGACTCTTTTCTAGAAGACCCATTCAAAGCAGCCAAATCATTCTATACTGAGTCTGCAAAGATCAGAGAATGTGATATTATGGAGGCTTCAGGGTGGCATACTGAGAGTAACAGGGAGGAAAAAAGAGAATAGAATCCTTGCATAAGCCATAGCAAGAGAGACATTTTTTTTTCCTTATTGTCACATCAGTTTTCAAATTGACTCTTGCTCTTGCTGCTGCTGCTGCTGCTAAGTCACTTCATTCGTGTCCGACTCTGTGTGACCCCACAGACAGAAGACCACCAGGCTCCCCTGTCCCTGGGATTCTCCAGGCAAGAACACTGGAGTGGGTTGCCATTTCCTTCTCTAACTACTGGTTAAGTGCAAGAGATATCTAATTTCTCTAATTATGGTAAACTGTAGCATTTCCTTTTTTTTTTTTCTTTTTTAATGGAAATCTATTTCCATATCTTTATGGTTGAAAATCTAGAATCTTCATATATTCCCTCATGAAATTTAATATTTTCCTATTTCTGAGGCATTTACACATCAAACCTAATCTAATGTAGGTGTATAATTTAGCCCACCTGAACATCACTCACAAATGACACAACAGACCATCACTCAGTGTACAGGGAATACATAATTTCAACAAAACCACAACTTTGCACCACCCAATAGCAAATCAGCAAAATTTTTTTATAAGATCTACAACTTTTCACTGGGTGAACTGATTTAAATAGAATTTTCATCATCACTACAAACCAAATAAGAGATTATTTTTCTTTAATGTGTCTTGACATTTAGTATTTCGTGATTAATCCATCAAAGCATAGGACAAGCTATTACTATCTGTAAAATGGTGAGTCATTGCAATGTCTGTTACTAAAGGCTCAATTTTGTCCTCAAAATACTTGATCCCTTCTTCCTCTATCTTGACAAATTACCAAGTAAAAGGAAATAAGTATACAACATTTCTAGTAAAGCAAAAAGTCTCATCTTGCATTTCATACTAACATTACTATAAAAACTTAACCTTGTGAAAATAAACACATATCTGATATGCAGTAGGGCTGCACTGAACACTTCACTCAAATAGTGATCTACATGAGAAATAAATCTTTCCCTTTATGTAATTTAATTCACTCAGAAATGTGTCATAAAGGAATGCTTAGCAAGATAAAGAGCCTTTAAAATCCCTGCAAAGCTTACCTGACTGAATGGAAACCAAGGAACCACTTGCCTTACTGATTTCCTTTGTTTGGAATGGGATTCACAAGCAAGTTGACTCTACCATAAATGTTATGGCTTCAATTTAGAGCCTACATGACTACATTTACTCTGCCACATGTGGGGGGGGGGGGCTGTATTGTGGATGGGGGTAAAAAGCCCACAAGAGCAACACCACACAAGCAGTTGTGAATATATGATAAAATATTCAAGTAGACTATCGTAACGGGCCTATGTCAAGTGGCCACCTATGCTAGCAAGGTAAGACATAAGGTCACATGTCTGCAATTCAGGTTCATAGAGACTTTAATCTGAAGACAGAAAGGTAAATCATGGAAAAGGCATGTCTCCCTTTTACCCATGGCTGATGGGTAATATTTGCAGTACTGAATCTGGGCTCCCAAGGTCCTCAACCATTGCCACAAATAAGCAGTGCACCCTTGAACTACTTTGGATTAATTTCACAAAATTTCTGGTCAGTCTTGTGGAATAAACCATACATGGGTTTTACACTTTGTAAGGGTGTCCCAAATGGGTGTGTGATACTGTCTTTGCTCTCCACCTCCCTGTTACTAGGAAGGGATGGTGGATAGTCTTATCCACAAGTAGCATGTGAGGATCTTGGCTCCATCCATGGATGTTAGGAGAAGCTAGGGAGCGCTCCTCCTTTACCAGAACAGATGGATGCACGTGTGCTAAAATTCCAGACCATATGAGTCAGCTTTGGGAGCCAGTTCTTCATGGAAACAGAGATCTATGCAAATTTACTCAATAGCTGTTATACCCGCTTCCAACCACAATTTTTCTTCCTAATTATATCTTATTTTGGAAAACGTTTTCTTTCACTACTTTTAATAGTAGCAAATAAGGCTAACCTTCAGAGTCTGAATTCATATCACAGCTTCACCAGTTACAATCTATATGAACATGGGAAAGTTACTTTAACAGTTTGTACTTCAATTTTCTATTTTGTAAAATGAGAAAAAAGGAATAATCACCTCATAGGTTTTCTCATGGAATTAAATCAGTTAAATTATGAGAAATTAATAGAATTAGTCTCTCAATAATTAATAGCTATTACTAACATTATTATTTAAACAAGGTCTCAAATCTGATCAATACTATAAAGATTTTAGTACAAATTAAGTAGAGAATCCATAAGGGAAAGAGGCATGCAATACTAAGTAATTTCATGTGAAATTCTACCAAAAGTTTTCATAATTTCCCATGGGTCTAATGGCTTAAAACTATTGAAATAATTACTTTTTGTTAAGGTAACAAGAACTTAATGGTGTCGGAACTCTGAATTTTAAAAGGTCAGTTTTCATTCCAATCCCAAAGAAAGGCAATGCCAAAGAATGCTCAAACTACCACACAATTGCACTCATCTCACACGCTAGTAAAGTCATGCTCAAAATTCTCCAAGCCAGGCTTCAGCAATATGTGAATCGTGAACTCCCAGATGTTTAAGCAGGTTTTAGAAAAGGCAGAGGCACCAGAGATCAAATTGCCAACATCCGCTGGATCATGGAGAAGGCAAGAGAGTTCCAGAAAAATATCTATTTCTGCTTCATTGACTATGCCAAAGCCTTTGACTTTGTGGATCACAACAAACTGTGGAAAATTCTGAAAGAGATGGGAATCCCAGACCACCTGACCTGCCTCTTGAGAAACCTATATGCAAGTCAAGAAACAACAATTAGAACTGGACATGGAACAACAGACTGGTTCCAAATAAGAAAAGGAGTACGTCAAGGCTGTATATTGTCACCCTGCTTATTTAACGTATATGCAGAGTATATCATGAGGAACACTGGGCTGGAAGAAGAACAAGCTGGAATCAAGATTGCCAGGAGAAATATCAATAACCTCAGATATGCAGATGACACCACCATTATGGCAGAAAGTGAAGAGGAACTAAAAAGCCCCTTGATGAATGTGAAAGAGGAGACTGAAAAAGTTGGCTTAAGCTCAACATTCAGAAAACTAAGATCATGGCATCTGGTCCTATCACTTCATGGGAAATAGATGGAAATACAGTGGAAACAGTGTCAGACTTTATTTTGAGGGGCTCCAAAATCACTACAGATGGTGACTGCAGCCATGAAATTAAAAGACGCTTACTCATTGAAAGGAAAGTTATGACCAAACTAGACAGCATATTAAAAAGCAGAGACAGTACTTTGCCAACAAAGGTCCATCTAGTCAAGGATATGGTTTTGTATGGTGGTCATGTATGGATGTGAGAGTTGGACTGTGAAGAAAGCCGATCACCGAAGAACTGATGCTTTTGAACTGTGGTGTTGGAGAAGACTCTTGAGAGTCCCTTGGACTGCAAGGAGATCCAACCAGTCCATCCTAAAGGAGATCAGTTCTGGGTGTTCATTGGAAGGACTGATGCTAAAGCTAAAACCAATATTTTGGCCACCTGATGTGAAGAGCTGACTCATTTGAAAAGACCCTGATGTTGCAAAAGATTGAAGGCAGAAGGAGAAGGGGATGATGGAGGATGAGATGGTTAGATGGCATCACCAACTCAATGGACATGAGTTTGGGTAAACTCCAGGAGTTGGTGATGGACAGGGAGGCCTGGCGTGCTGCAGTTCATGGTATTGCAAAGAATCAGACACGACTGATTGACTGAACTGAATAGAGATTGAATTGAATCTTGAGAAGATCATTTAAGTGTATCAAAGGGTTTAACCTTAGTACCACACAGCCTATACAATATTTTTATCAATGATTTTGATAAGTATATTCATGGAGTACCAATTACATATATAACATCGAACAATACAAAAAAACACATTGTGTAAGATAATTATGATTCTGAAAAAGACTCAACCCATTAGAACAATTCGATCAATCTAAATAAATTACCAAAAAAAATAAATAAATAAAAAAGCTTAGCAGGGATAAAGGTAAATGGTCACTATTTGCTCAAAGAAACTAACTTAAAAATTTGTAACTTAGGAGATATAACAAGAGAATATGCATTCAAGTATAATTATTTAAAGTAATCTCAAATTTTTAAAAGAAATTATGTGGCTGAGAGAAACCTAATGTGATTCTAGGCTACATTAAAAATTTACTAGGTAGAAGAAGTGGTGATGGTTCCATTCTTTTTATTGACCAAATTATATCTGGTTTATTTAATTACTCATATTTATTAGTCTTAGCACTACCACTTCAAGGGACATACATCATCATGTTTTCAGGAGCAAAACCTAGATGATTTGAAGGGTCATATGCTATATTAGGGTCTTCCCTTGTGGCTCAGCAGTAAAGAATATTCCTACAATGCAGGAGACCCAGGTTTGATCCCCGGGTCAGGAAGATTTCCTAGAGGAGGATCTTGCCAGTACTCTTGCCTAGAGAATCCCACAGACAGGGGAGCCTGCCAGGCTGTAGTCTGTAGTGTTGCATAGAGTCGGACACAACTGAAGTGATGAAGGAGCAGGAGGAGCAGGATGCTATGTCAGAAACATTTTTAAGAACTGAGGAAGCTCATATTGGATGAGGAAACGAGGGAAATAATTTTTTCCATTTGGGTTCAGGGCATGTAACTAGGATGAGTGGTTAAGAAGTTGTCATGAAATGCATTTTTTTCTCTATGCAAGACAGAACTATTTACCAATAAGAGCTATTCAGTTCAGTTCAGTCGCTCAGTCGTGTCCGACTCTTTGCGACCCCATGAATCACAGCACACCAGGCCTCCCTGTCCATCACCAACTCCTGGAGTTCACTCAAAGAGCTATTAGAGTAATGGAATAAATTTCTCATGACCACAGAAAACCCCACTTCAATGTAAGCATTTATGAGTAGGAGAATGGAGAAACAATGTATGATATGGTCATCAATAGTTATGATACATACAATATATACTGAATTCTGCTCAATAATTAGAAGGAAATGATCTACTGGTACATACAACAACATGAATCTCAAAAGCATTCTGAAATAAGACAGATATAAAATAGGACATACCACGTGATTCCATTCCTATTAACTCCTTGACTTGAGAACAGTATTCTGTAGTAACAGAATCAGAGTAACTGTTGCTTCATGTGTAGTTGATGAGGGTAAGTGGAATAGTAATTATCCCTGACAGAAATGGGCACAAGGAAATACCTGGGCTGATAGGAACAAGTTTATATCTTGATAGGAGTGTGTGTCGCATGAGTATATGCACTGATCAAAATTAAGTGGACTGTACTTTTAGGATCCGTAAGTTTCATAATGTGTACATTATTTCCTTGTTTTTGAAACTACCAACAAAACCCTCTCTTAGTCATATTTCCCCCTCCAGCTACCATCTATTTCTCTGAACCCCTGTAGATGAAAACTGAGAGTTTTCTATTCTTTCAGTGCTCAATTATTCCTCTCCTGTTATCTCACGAACACTCCAATCATACTAACACCTCCATCACTCCATTGAAACTTTCCCAGATCACCCACAACCTCCAGCTGAAAAAATCCAAGAGCCAGTTCTCATTCCTCCCTTCACTTGATCCATCAGCTTGCATGTGACATAGAAGATTACTTCTCTTTAGTTCCAGGACATTTTTTGTTACTTTTGGTTTTCCTTCCACCTCACTGATCACTTCTTCCTTGTATCCTTTTCTAGATATTCCTTCTTTCCCGATGTCTAGGTGTCAGGAGGCTCTAGGGTTCAAATCTTAGAGTTTCCTCTAACTACATTCATGCTTTAAATGCAAACATTAAATCCTATGACTTCAAAAGCCAATTTTATAGGCCAACAATTCCCTAATGTATACTTTTAGCTCTCAGCTTTCCCAAGAACATTCACCTCAATTATCTAACTGCTAAGGAGATCCAACCAGTCCATTCTAAAGGAGATCAATCCTGGATGTTCATTGGAGGGACTGATGCTAAAGCTGAAACTGCAATACTTTGGCCACCTCATGCGACGAGTTGACTCACTGGAAAAGACTCTGATGCTGGGAAAGGTTGGGGGCGGGAGGAGAAGGGGACGACGGAGAATGAGATGGCTGGATGGCATCACCGACTCTGTGGACATGAGTTTGAGTGAACTCCGGGAGTTGGTGATGGACAGGGAGGCCTGGCGTGCTGTGATTCATGGGGTCGCGGAGAGTCGGACACGACTGAGCGACTGAACTGAACTGAACTGATGCAATATTTCTCCATAGAATTGGTTTCTCAATCTTAAAATGTACAAACCAGAATTCTTGTTTCTCTATACTCCACCAAAACCTGCTCCCTTTCAGTTTCCCCCATCCTATTGACGTCCTGACATTTACAAATTGCTCCACTATATATCACTAAGATTCTTATGAGGATTTATATTATAGAAAAGTGTTAGTTGCACAATCATGTCCGATTCTTTTTGACCACATGGACTGTAGCCTGCCAGGTTCTTCTGTACATGGGATTCTCTGGGCAAGAATACTAGAGTAAGTTGCTATTCCCTTCTCCAGTGGATCTTCCCCACCCAGGGGGTGAACCTAGGTCTTCAGCACTGTTGGTAGATTCATTACTATTTGGGCATACTATATATTAAAGAATATTTCCCTTATATCCTTGAGGATTGTCATCTTTGACTTAATAGATTACTTTGAGAGGAGAACATGTGAAATTATAAGAAAAAAAGAGAAAGTATACTAAGACAATAAAATACTAAGACTATCAAACCAGTTATCAATGTGGAAAATACCTCAGCAGTTTTCCTCTACATTACTACATAACGCAATTTAACTTTATAAAACCCAAGAAGATCTGCAGTTAGTAACAGATAACTGAATTGAAGAGAGGAAGGGGACAAGGGGCTATTTCCTTCTGATAGGGATTCTATTACTTCATTATCACTGAATATTATATACACGCATTTATTCTCAAATACTATTTATAGTAAGACAATATGCAAAATGGTAATTAGCACTAATCATACAGAAATTAAAAGAAATAATATCTTTAATATGAATGGAAAAAGGACCATTTAAAAGGTACTGTTTCAAGTAAGATATTTTTAACATTCTGTATCTTTTGTTCTATGGTTAGAGTGAAGGTGTTCTGGACCAGCTTAAGTTGCAGCTACAGCTCCAAGTGGAGAAAACCAAGAACACAGTTTGATATTGGATATATAGCTTTGGAGTACAGAGGAGTAAACAGAAATATAAATTTGGGAATGCCTTAGGCTAGGTTCCCTGGGGGAAAAATGGCCTGAAACGAAAGCATATGTCCTTTCACTTTACTGAGGAATAAAATCCTAGAGAAATGGTTTCATTTGAACAATAAAACCAAAGAAGCTTATCTCACTGAGCAAGATAGAGACATAAGAATGATACAGGAAAAAGACAGTGTAGCTTTAACATTTATGAAACACCAAAAGAGCGGGGAACCGGAGTGGAAGAAGAAAATGTGTGCAAGAAGGACGATGGCTGAGATGCTAAAATCAGATGGGAGAATGCTTTGAGTTAAAATTTTAAAAGAGTGCATTGAGCTGGCAAGCTGGAGTTTATCTTGGTTTCTTCTTCTGCTCTGATTCTTCTGACCTCGAGATGAACTCATCTATCCCAAGTGTCACTTCAGCCCATCAAAAATGAAATGAAAAATGAAGTAAAACAAAGCAAATCAAAAGATGTCCTAGGTAATGTCAGATCTAATTCTTGTGGTCGCTTTTATGAGTACTTAAATTTCTCAAAGTTTTAGCTGCCTGGCCCACTACTCAGTCTTTTCTTTTATTTGCCCCCACCAAACAGTGGCAACATGGCCACAGGGAACAGGATGGAGAACAACTTTGAGCTAGCCTGAATATAGCAATGAACAAAATATAGTCTTTGATTATATGAACTTTACATGCTAGCAGCCAAGTATAGAAACTAAGCAGATGATCCAAAGTATGATAAGTGATACAAATAACAAGTTTGGAAAGCTTTATGATGACGGCTGCATACCTGATTATGTACATACATTCCTGAGACTCTTGTAAAAATTCTATCTCATATTCCCTTTAAAAGGGCTTTTCCAGGTGGCTCAGTGGTAAAGAATCCACCTGCCAATGCAGGAGCTTCAGGTTTGATCCCTGGGTCAGGAAGATCCCCCGGGGGAGGAAACAGCAACCCACTCGAGTATTTCTGCCTGGGAAATCCCATGGACAGAGGAGCCTGGCAGGCTACAGTCTATGAGGTTGCGAAGAGTCAGACACAACTGAGTGACTGAGTGTGAACACACAGAATACAAACTGGAAGCTCTTTCCATATAAATTAGCACTTAATCTGCAATCTGAAAGAACTATAAGAATTATCCAGATAAATGTGATGGGGATAATGAAGGTATTATGAAGATATTGATGAGGGAAAGCATATTTGATTGAGAAACCAAAAGAAGTTGGGGTGATTGGAGTATGGAGAGCAAGAAGGAAAGGAAGAAAAGGTGAAACAATGCTATTATGTGTTGAGTCCATATCCATGTCAGGCCCTGGACAGCATAATAAGGACTTAAGATTTCATTCCGAGGCAAGAGGAAGCTAATGGCGGCTTGTAGATAGGAATGTCATCTAGTATATCCTATTGATAAAAACACTTGGGCTACCATTTGGAGAATAAACTGAAGGACACAAGCATGGATTCAGGAAGACTAATTGGGAAACTACTACAATAGTCGGGGTAGAAGCTGATGGCACTTGAATTACTGTGGCAGCAGTGGAGATAAATACGCATGAACAGATTAGAGATATTTAAGAAATAGATTTAATAGTGATTAAGGACTAGTTATGGGCGTCCCTGGTGGCTCAGACAGTAAAGAATCCGTCTGCAATGCAGGAGACCTGGGTCAGGAAGATCCTCTGGAGAAGGAAATGGCAACCCACTCCAGTGTTCTTGCCTATAGAATTCCATGGACAGAGGAGCCTGGTGGGATATAGTCCATGGAGGCACAAAGAATTGGACACGACTGAGCGTATATATGAAATTAAGCAGCAAAATAATAATGATTCCCAGCTTCCAGCAATTGGATGTTAGAGAACATTATTTATTAAGATTGGAACACTGAAAAAAGAAATGGTTGTTGGAAGGTTGAAGGGAGTGTTTTGGATCCTAGGCTTTGAGTTGCAAGAAGAGGTCCAAATGAAGAAACCACACAGACTCTTGAATATTGGATATGTGGCTTTGCAACACAGAGGAGTAAGATAGAAACACAAATGTGAGAGTATCTTAGGCTAGGTTCCCTAGGAAATAAGCCTGAAACAAAAGCAGATGGTCCTTTCATTTTACTGGGGAATAACATGCAAGAGAAGTAGGAGCAAACAGGAAAGGGAGAGGAAACAGGGAAAGAAAAAGTATATGTTAGGGAGATCTTATGAAGCTGAAGAGTTGACTGCTTGCAGATGTCTCTAGAGAGGCCATAAGAACTATTGTACTCAGAACAGGCCAGCCAGGAGAAAATATTTATCTGCTGGCTCTCTATGGTCCTTGGCTTCCATCAGTCAAAGTCCTCTCATCAAGGCAGCATATTACTCCTCTGCACTTTTGAGTACAACATCTGTGTTCTCAATGAAGATGATAGGAAAGCCAGAGGCCCTGCAGATCAAAGCAGTGAACAGGCCTGGAGATCTGCCTTTGCCAGGTGGCATTCAGTGCAAAATCTCCACAGTTGTTAGCAAGGTCTTAACCTAGTTCCAGGAGTCCAGGTTCAGTACATCTGGGGTGGTGCAGAAACTGGGTCTGCTATGGAGAGTCTGGTGACTGGATGGACAGCACAGACGAGAGCAGTGAACCTACAGAAGAAAGAGACATGAGGAAGAGAGGACCCTGAGCAGAGGAGAATGAGATCACAAACAATACACTGGAGAGAGAGATGATGAGGGGAGGAATGTGAGTATGCTATACTGCTGCCTTCAAATTCAAATGGTACCTTAGAAATAACTATATTTGAGGGGAAAAAGAGATTTGAATAAGGAAAAAAGAAACTAATGCACAAATAGTGCAAAAACAGACCATTTTAGTGCCAGCTAGTATATACAAAATATAACAGAAACTAAATCTGATTGCATATTTATGGAAATCAGGTGACAGAAGCACTAAATGTTTTCAAACATTAGGAAAAAAGTTAACTGGTCTTAAAGTTTTCATCAAGGAAAACTGTAGAGTGAAATAAAGTTGCCTAGCAACCAAACCTCCCCATAATTTTTTTTTTTTTTTTTCCACAAAAATTGAAAGAGGTCACAAAAGCAAGCAGTATATGGGATCACTCAGACTACTCCAAGGGAGAACGAAGTGGGAACATGGACAACATCAAAGAACAGCAGGGTTTGTGTGATTCCTGAATTTAGGTGCTATGCTATCCGTCTATTAAGTTACTTCCAGTACAGTGGTTTTAAAAATTATTTTCACACCACCTGACTGATAAAACAGATAAAAGTGAGACTGCTCTGGTTGAGAAGGGGTGGGTACCCAGGGAGCTTCAGATGATGCTATCTTTTTTAGTTGTTTTCTTAGTCACTCGGTCATATCCAACTCTTTGTGACCCCATGGACTGTAGCCTACCAGGCTCGTCTGTCTATCAGATTCTCCAGGCAAAACTTTGGAATGAGAAGCCATTTCCTTATCCAGGGGATTTTCCCAACCCAGGAGTCAAACCCAGGTCTCCTGCATTGCAGGTGGATTCTTTACCATCTGATCCACCAGGGACTAGGTGCTTTGTTAAGTTAAAATGACATTGGGATATTTTAAATTTTCTTTTCTGGGAGCTTATGTGTAGTTTTACTTGACAATAATCACATAATCTTTTGTAGAAAAAAAAAAAGAAAATGAATAAGGTATCAAAGGAAAATGCTTAACAAATT
Organism: Moschus berezovskii; assembly: GCF_049115385.1. Lineage (NCBI taxonomy): Eukaryota > Metazoa > Chordata > Mammalia > Artiodactyla > Moschidae > Moschus > Moschus berezovskii. The sequence goes on from NC_142469.1 coordinate 43,333,146, forward strand.
AGGTACCCCTTAAGTCTTAAAGCATCGGCTTGGTAGAAAACATTCCTTTAGGGACTTCCCTGGTGGTCCAGTGAGACTTCGTGTTTCCAAGGCAGGAGGCCCAGGTTCTATCCCCGCTCAGAGAACTAGATCCCACATGCTGCAACTAAGATCCAGCACATTTCCTATTTTTTTAATTCAAGCTTCCAAACTCTGTGTCCATCCAGAACAAAGCACAGAATGGGGAGGGGTGCGTGTGCTCAGTTGTGTCTGAATCTTTGTTGCTTCAGTCATGTCCAACTCTTTGCAACCCCACGGGCTGTAGCCCTCCAGGCTCCTTTATCCATGGGATTCTCCAGGCAAGAATACTGGAGTGGGTTGTCACACCCTCCTCCAGGGGGTCTTTCCAACCCAGGGATTGAACCCATGTCTCTTGTATGTCTCCTTCATTGGCAGGTGGGCTTCCCAGGGAAGGGAGTAGTAAAGAAGTGAGGGGGTGGGGGTGGGGGTGTTGTGCACTAAATCAGTGTGGCTAATTCTTGGGAAGAAGTTTTAAAAAGTGTTAAAAATAAGACTTATTCAAATTCCAAGTTGGATTTAATTTCCCAAGAACCTGCCAACCTGATTTGCTAACAAATATAGTTGACTATGATATACACTGATAACATAACCAAAATAAAACTCAGGAACCCTGCTATCTTTCAATGCTTAGTGCTCCAGTTGAAAGTAAATGGATGATACACTCCAGCTGTATAAACACTGGAACCCACTTTCACTAGAAAATTTGCTGAAGGACCAGTCCTCACAAAACACCACAGTGCTAAGCTTACTACCAAGAATACTAACAGGTCTCCTACTGAGCTAAATCAATTCCAACAAGAGGTAGCTTTTCAGAAATGCAATTCACTCCAAAGGAGATCCTTCTGGGAGAAGGTATGACATTGCAGATGCCACTGTGTTCTTCAACACCTAACAAACCAAAGCCCTCTTCTTTAAAAACAAGCTTCAAGTTACTATCTGATGGGTGTACCTGAAGTTTAACCAAATATATTCTGACACTCTGTCAAAGGTGACTTTTAAAATAAATAAAAGTCTAACTAATATAAATCCTCTATCTAATCAGTGGGAACTCACTTTTAAAGCTCTTTTTAATCCTCCATTTGGTGAAGGTGTCAGGTTTTCAGAGGTTTAATTCCCTGTGGTAGAAATTGTTCAATTTTATGTCCCCAGCAAAGGTAGGGCTCCTTGTCATCAAGGGCCTGTTAATAACAAACCAACACCTGAATGACAGGTAAGTGGAACAAAGCAGAGGGGAAGGCCAGTAAACCTGCATGACATCACATTGAGGAAGAAACGAAAGTGACTGACGTATCAGAGGCTCCCAGATAATTTTGTGCACACCTCGCTTTCTGGAATAAAAGGGAGAATTTGGTAAACCAAAACATAAGATGTGGAAGAAGTTTACAATTAATAGAATATGTACACTGTGTGTCCATTGTACTTTGTGGCAATATCCACTCCCTCTGCTGTCTTGAGAGCAGTAAGCATTAACCTTTTTTTTTTAATTCAGTAAAGAAAAAATAAATTCGGTTGTCTGTCTTGATCTCAGGAACTTGGAAAACGGCAGTTTGGTTGTGAAGGAACTTTAGATAACAAGTAATCCAAACCCTGCCCCCTTCCGTTTCCCAGATGAGAATAATAAGATGGAAAGAAATTCTAGTACTTGCCCAGCATCAGGCACCTAATTGGTAGTGGCATCTACAGATAATGTCCACTTCATTTTACTTAGGTAAAAAATGTTTGTCAAAAATATAAATAAGGCATGAGAAGTAAACAAGTGATTTTTGATAACATACTTCTTACGACTTAGATAACATACGTCTTATGTCAGTGCAACTCTTACAACTTTAAAGGCTTGAGCACCTTTAACAGTCCCTCCCAGCCATGGCAGAAACTCCCCCTCAGGACCATTATAACAAAGGACCTGGCTCTTTGTCTCCTCAGGGATCCCCAGGACTCTCTGCAGGGCTCCCATAGGCACACTCCACCCTGGCCCTGCTAATTTGCAGCCCTTTGTTTCCTCAGCGCTTCACATTTATTGCCTTGTTCTCACATCAGGGATTCACACTTGATGTTCCCTCAAGGTCTCCTCACAACCCTTTAAATACAAGGGTTTTACTTTTCAGTAAATTCTGATTTACTCAGAATTTACAATTCAGATTCAGAACAAATGTGAATCTCCTCAGAGAAGCCTTCCTTGATCACTCTATAACATAGCTCCTTTCCAACCCTTTCCTCTCCTGTACTTTATGTTTAATACTGACTACCCTCTGAAATGAAACTACCTCCCTGGTTAGTGTCTGTCTCCTTCACTTGAATGCAGTTCCATAAGGCCATGGACATTTTCCATTTTTCGTTTTTCTCTCCCAGCTTTACTCCTAGCCTATAGTACATAGTAAATATGTGTTGAATCTATAATTGAATGAATAAATGGCTGGGCACTTCATCCTACCTACTTAAAATGCTAATCCAACTTGTTCGCTTTTGACGGGGCTCAGGTTTTCTTCTCTGTCTGAACCTCTCTGTATTCGTATGAAGTCAGGATAGCATTGTGGCTGAAAGCATTCACTCTGCAGTCATTGTAAAAATTGGGCTTTTCTTGGGTTAAATTTCATATCTACCACTTGATAGCTGTGAGATAAACTTCATTTTTCTTACTCAATATTCTCATTGCATAGTCCTATCCACCTCATGAGATTTTTGTGAGGATTACATGGGAAAATACATTTATTTAAATTTTGGCACAATGGCATTATTTCTTTCATTGTTGTTACTGAATATTTCACAAAGGCTTTCTGTCTCCTGTCCCTAATTGTGACTACTCTTGACTCCTCTGGTTATTCTGCTCAATGGTCAATGCAGCTCTCTTGCCCTCCCAGGCTCCTAAAATTCCAGCATCTTATGATTACCCCAGCCACCCACCTTGAATCTAGCAGAAGAGCTTAAATTCTGCCTTATTAAACCTTTAATCCTTTGAAAAGGGTATCTCCATTATACCCATATTCATATAAGAAAATTGAGGAATAGAGGAAATTAAGTCAATCTCCAACTATTACACAGCTAGTAAAATTTTGAGCTGTGATTCAAATCCAGATCTTGAAACTTAATCTTAACTGCACTTTTCCTTTGAAGTCAAATCCCTTTACAATATGATCCTGTGCTTTTAATATCAGCAACACTGAACATACCACCCCCAATGCTTTGCTATGCTCATCCAGTAAGCCTGCAAAGATTTTTAAGAGAATAATGATCCACATAAAATAGTATGAGGAAAAGGAAACTAGGGTTTTATCAAAAAGTTGCATATGTAAAATAGAAATAACTCTGCATAAGGAACAAAGTTTAGAAAGGCCAGGTCTAATACAATGTATAATGAAGTGAAGTCACTCTGTCGTGTCCGACTCTTTGCAACCCCACGGCCTGTAGCCTACCAGGCTTCTCCGTCCATGGGATTTTCCAGGCAAGAATGCTGGAGTGGGTTACCATTTCCTTCTCCAGGAGATCTTCCTATCCCAGGGATTGAACCCGGATATCCTGCATTGTAGGCAGACGCTTTACCATCTGAGCCACCAGGGAAGTCTCTGTCAAAACATAGCTATTTGACACCAAAGATAAACTTGAGAAACTGATCCTTTTTTCAGTTTATTTTTGGCTTATACAATAAATAGAAAAAGAAACAAATATACAATTTGAGCTTCTTCTTTTAAAAAAAAAATCTTTAAACTTACATTTTCCCAAAGATTTTTTTCTTATGCAAATAAGTTAAAAGTTCTTGCAATTATTAATAATAATATCATTATATAAAAATGTGATGCAATAGTTAAACTCTGCACTGAGTTCCTACATTCTAACCACCTTTTTGTATTATGACATTTGCTAAGATTTTTGGAGAAAGAGCTTTTTTGCAAAGGATCTAATCAGAAGGAAAGCTCAATCTTATGCTTTCTATGCAAATTTAGGGAGATGGAATTCATTTTGTATTGTTAGAATTTCTCAATTTCTGTTAAACTATGTCCCAGAATAATTGCCTACAGGTAAATTACTGCATGCCTGGCCTGTTTTTCCAGTGGTTCTCATTATCAAACTGCAAATGTATTTCCATGGAAAGTATGTGTTCCTCCAGGACAATAAAAATTTTATCCAAAAAGGCATGAAAAAGAATTACAGTTATTATTAATAAAATACTAAAAACACTGAAATGACAAATACCAGATTTAATAAAATGTGAACACTACATTTTATAACCCTTATGTTATTAAAATCTGCATTGTAACTTCTCTCAGTTTTGGAAGCAGAGTGATAAGGAAGATATGATTAGACCAAGTCAACCATCCCTGCTATTTCCCTTTTTTCTTTACTGCTCTATAGAAATCATATAAAATGTAGGACAGTCCTTTACCATTTTCTTTGCAATAGGTCTCATATTTTAACACAGAACAAATGACAATTACCTTGTGTCATCAGTAATCTGTTGCTACAATAATGCTACATAACAAAACACCCCCAAAAGCTATGGTTTTGTAGGGCTAAAACAATAACAATTTAAGTAGTTCATAGATCTCAGGTCAGCATTTGAGGCTGGGGTTGGCTGGAAAGTTCTTCTAGTCTAGGCTGGGCTCACTCCTGCATCTCAGATCAACTGTAGGTCAGCTGGGATAGGATGATCTTGGTTGTGCCAACTGTGCTGTTCTTTCAACTTTCTGCTCTGCAGGCTAGCCTGGGGATATGCTCAGCATGTAACTCCAGCTATGTTTCTATGGGGATTTCAGAGATGCAAGCACAAGAAAAGCTAGACAAGCAAGAGGAAACCACTTAAAAACAACGGCTTAAAATAACACTTGTTTGTCATAAGTCTATCAGTCTGCTGGGTAGTTCTACTGAAATGTGTTTGACATGAGAGTTTAGTCAGGTGTAGACTAGGTAATATGGTTTTAACTAAGAGACCTCAGCAATGTGTTCTATGCATCTCATCTTCTAGAAAGCTGCCCCAGACATGATTTCATGGTGATTACAGAGGAAAGTATAAGAGCAAAAACATGGAAACATTTTTTCCAGGTTATGCTTTCATCACATTTCCCTGGTGGTCCAGTGGTTAAAACTCTGAGCTTCCACCGCAGGGTGTGCAGGTTTGATATGTGGTCAGGGAACTAAGATTCTGCATGCTGCATGGCATGGCCAAAAAATAAGTTGCTTCCCTTGTGGCTCAGACAGTAAAGAATCAGACTGCAATGCAGGAGATTCAGGTTCAATCCCTGGGTCTAGAAGATACCCTGGAGAAGGAAATGTAAAAAACCCACTCCAGTGGGTTTTCTCTTGCCTGGAGAATTCCATGGACAGAGGAGCCTGGTGGCTACAGTCCATGGAGTCACAAAGGGGCAGACACAACTGAGCGTGTCTTCATTTTCTAGTATCACACTGGCCAAAGCAAAGATATATTAAGCCCAGAATCAAGGGGTGTGGCAGAAACTATAAACAGAAGAGCAAATTAAAAGCAGAAGAAAATAAATAAAATGAGAACAGAAAAAAAAGAGATTCAAAACAAAAATGGTAAAAAATGTGTCTCTATTGAATATAGTAGCAGAGTTTTCAATATTAACAAACTGAATACAGAAATATATAGAAATATATAAAGACTATATATGAATTGATGCTTTTGAACTGTGGTGTTGGAGAAGACTCTTGAGAGTCCCTTATACTGCAAGGAGATCCAACCAGTCCATTCTAGAGGAGATCAATCCTGGATGTTCATTGGAGGGACTGATGCTAAAGCTGAAACTGCAATACTTTGGCCACCTCATGCAACGAGTTGACTCACTGGAAAAGACTCTGATGCTGGGAAAGGTTGGGGGCGGGAGGAGAAGGGGACGACGGAGAATGAGATGGCTGGATGGCATCACCGACTCTGTGGACATGAGTTTGAGTGAACTCCGGGAGTTGGTGATGGACAGGGAGGCCTGGTGTGCTGTGATTCACGGGGTCGCGGAGAGTCGGACACAACTGAGCGACTGAACTGAACTGAACTAAACTGATATATACCTCATAACTTGAGATTTATCCTGAAAATACAAATTTGGTTCAAAAATCAAAAAATTCAAGCAATATGCCTCACCATGCCAACAGACTTTCAAAGAAAACCATATAATGATCTCAACAGATGAAGTTAAAGTATTTGACAAAATCCAATATTTTTTATTAAAAAAGGAAAAATGATAAGCAAACTAGACATTAAATGCCACTTCCTCAATATAATTATCATCAAATTGCATCTATGCAAACCTATAGCTAACCTTATGCTTAAAGGTGAAAGAATGACAAGACCAGCATTTTTTCCTGCCTCTTCTATTCAGCATACCAGAGGTTCTGCCCAATGCAAGAAGAGAAGAAAAAGATATAAAAAGCATACAGACAGGTAAGAAGAAATGAAAGTGCATTACTGAGTGGTGTGATTGTGTGCACAGAAAATCTTGAAAAATCCTTCAAAAAGTTATTAGATTTAAAAAGTGAGTCCAGCATGGTTGCAGGTTTTAATGTCAATATAGGAAGATCAATTGCACTTTAACATACCAGCAAAATATACTTGGAAATTGAATAAGCATAGTTATGTTAGCACCAAAAACATCAAGGCCTTAAAAAATACAATTCTAAAAAGTATATACTAGACATTAGAGAAGTCAAACACAGTAACTAATGGAGATCTGTACCGTGTTCATGAGTAGAAGACTCAATACTGCCAACTCTTACAAAATTACACTTTACATTTAATGTAATTATAATAAAAATTCTGCATAATTTTATAGAAAATGACAAGCTAATTCTAATGTTTATAGGGAAAGCAAAGGAACTTGTAAAAGCAAAGGAATTTGAATAACCAAATGATTTCTGAAAAAAATATAAGGTTAGAGGATTCACTGCCCTTGATTTCAACATTTACTATAAAACTACAGAAATCAAAGGAAAATGGAATTTGTAAAAGAACGGACAGGCAGATCAATTGAAGAGAGCAGATGGCCCAGAAACAGATCCACATATATGAACAATTAAATTTTGACAAAAATGTCAAGGTTATTCCATGGAGAAGGATACTAATTGATTTCAACAAATGGTCTCTCTCTCTCTTTTTTTTTTCAATAAAAAGAAATGTGATGTATTTTAAGCTGTATTATTAACTCTTAATGCTAAATACAGACTCTAAAACTAAGACTCTTCTAAAGAAAAGCATAGGAGAAAATCTTTGTGGCTTTGAATTAAGCAAAGATTTCTTAGCTACAACACCAAAGCATGAATCACAAAAGAAATTTTGAAACTGTTTTCATCAAAATTTAAAATGTCCATTCTTTCAGACATTTTCTGGAAAATGATAAGATAAACCATAGACTGAGATAAAGTATTTGCAGGAAATATATCTGATAGAGGACTAGAATCCAGGTTAAATGAAGAACTCTTAAACCTCAATAAAACTAAGGTAAGCAACTCTTTCCTTATAAAAATTTTAGCCAAAACTCTGACCAGACCTGTCACCATAAAAAGATACAATGATGACAATTATAATATCAATACTTGAGATCACTAGTCATTTGAGGAAAGACAAATAAAGTCACAACTAGATACACACACCTACTAGAATGACAAAAAAATTTTTAATGACATTAAATCTTGCTAAAGGAGAGGAACTAGATCACTCTTACACTGCTGATGGAAGCACAAGATGGCACAGGTATTTTTTAAAACAGTTTGAGAGATTTTTATAAAGTTAAGCATTCACTCCATACAACCCAACATTCCCTCTCCTAGGTATTCTGCAAGAGAAATAAAAACGTGATCACAAAAAACCTTGTATATTAATATTTATAAATTTTATTCAGAATTGCCATAAACTGGAAACAGTCTATATGTCCATCAACTAGTAAATAGATAAACGTTTTGTGATACATCTTTATAATGTAATACTACTCAGAAAAACGAATAAGCCACAGATACATGCAATAACATGGATAAATCTTTAATGTATTATGTTAAATGAAAGCAATCGGACTCAAAATGCTCCATGTTCTGTAGTTCCATTTTACATAGCATTCTTACAAGGGGAAATTATTGGAAGAGACAAAAGTCCAGCGGTTGCCATTAGGCACAGGGGAAGGTGACTCTACAACAGGGCAGGTGCGAACCCTCTGGAATTATGGGAATGATCTGTATCCTGATTGTGATGATGGTACATGGACTCTCTGCATTCGTCAAAATGAACACTATCATGAATCTAAAGGAGTGAATTTTACTAGGTAAATTATACCTCCACAAACCTGACGTAAAAAACCTATTAAGTGGGTTCTACACCATGAAACTGTTAATATCAATTGAAAATAAATGCTGTTAGCGTGCCAGGATCATCTTATAGCACAAATGGTATACTCCAAAATCTATATAACTACTTATTTCAATTTGACTAAAATTGAAAGTCTTCAAAGGGAGAATACTATCCATTATTTATCTAAAGCAATAAAATGTAAATAGAATTAATTAAATTACATTTATTAATTAAATTATTAAATTAAATGTAATTAATTAAATTAAGTTAAGTGTAAGTAAATTAAATGTAAAACTGTTCTTATAATTCATCAACATGTACATTAGCTTTTTCTGTAGTTGACTAACTGGGTCCTGCGGCTACTTCTTTCATGGCATAGAAGCAAAAGAAATAGTGTTAGTCTGTTTTGTAACAAATTGTACTAGTGACCAATAAACTTGTAAAAAAATTAGTTCATAGCCATCTAACCCCACACTGATTAAATAAAGAATTAATAAAGACTATCAAAGCTATTATAAGTTCTAATTTGAGGACTATTTAGCCATTTCCCACTTAATTTTTAAGGATCTGAAATCTGTTAGTATATCCACTTGAAAATATTCAGGGTTAGTGCTGGGCCTCCATTAATTGCTGACAGTCATTATCCATTTCATTCCTTTCAGTTCAATTCAGTTCAGTCACTCAGTTGTGTGAACTGAATTGTGAGGTGTGTGAGGTACTTAGTGTTAAGTATTAACTGAGGTACTTCAGTTCAGTCACTCAGTCATGTCCAGCTCTTTGCGACCCCATGGACTGCAGCACACCAAGCCTCCTTATCCATCACCAACTCCTGGAGCTTACTCAAACTCATGTCCATTGAGGCCATCCAACCATCTCATCCTCTGTCGTTCTCTTCTCCCCCCACCTTCAATCTTTCCCAGCATCAGGGTCTTTTCAAATGAGTCAGTTCTTTGCATCAGGTGGCCAAAGTATTGGAGTTTCAGCATCAGTCCTTCCAATGAATATTCAGGACTGATTTCCTTTAGGAGGGACTAGTTGGATCACCTTGCAGTCCAAGGGACTCTAAGAGTCTTCTCCAACACCACAGTTCAAAAGCATCAATTCTTTGGTGTTCAGCTTTCTTTATCGTCCAACTCTCACATCCATACACGACTACTGGAGAAACCATAGCTTTGACTAGATAGACCTTAGTTGGCAAAGTAATCCATTTCATTCCTTTACATTTCTTTAGTTTGTACTACACGATCAGAATCAAGCACTCCTCTGTCCATGGGATTCTCCAGGCAAGAATACTGGAGTGGGCTGCCATTTCCTTCTCCAGGGGATATTCCCGACCCATGGATTGAACCTGGGTCTCCCGCATCACAGGCAGATGCTTTACCCTTTGAGCCACCAGGGAAGCCCATACATAAAACTTAGAAAATTAAATTATGAAGACATAAAAATGTAGTTTGAAATTTCAATAAACTACTTAGTGTTTTAAAGTAGAAGCCCAGAAATTTAGGTATAAGTAGAAATATAATGCATTACTGCAGAAAACACTGCTAACTTTAATTGTGAAAATTAAATTTGGATTGAAGTACAACTTTATACACTTTTGAGTTCAGATAAATATAAAGAACATAAAATTACTGCTAGCAAAATATGGGATAGAAATAGACTATAGGGTTTTCTCAAAACTTTGTCAGCCTTCTCAAATTAGTTGTGAGATAGTAAAAAAAAATCTGTGAGTGATACAGTATGTCAGCTTGACTGGTCTGGACAGCAAAACAGCACCAGATGATAATGAAAAAGTCTTGTTCTGCTCTTTCCAGGGCTTTGATAATCCATGCAAAACCAGGACAAGCATATTTGCAGGTTTTGAATCTGATTTACACTGCCTTCCTGATCTAGCTGCCCAAATGAGATTCATGTAACCACAAGACCATCTGCAAATGTGGGCTTACATTCCAGTCATCCCCTGGTGAGACACAGTGAACTTCACAGCCCTCGGCAGATGATTAATCTCATTATAATCTTTTGGTTAGATTTAAAACCTGTCCCTCAACTTTCAAAACTTCTTTCAAGAAATGTGGAAAGTATTCCCAACTGCCTATGTAAAAGCAAATACTTTGACCATCACATTTACATTTATAAAAACTTTACAAAGAACATTTGTCAAAGAATAGATTCACTTATGTTTCTTCCAATAGCAGTGCTTCTCTATTTAACCTCACTCAATATTTTCAAATGAAACAACTCTCTGAGTAGGAGTTCATCCAAATAAAGCAGCAGTTTTTAATAAACTTTCAATTAGTCCAGCGACTCACTCCACAGAAATTTTAACAATTCAAATGTTGAAAGGAGTACAGACATGGCATCCCTAACTTATTGGAAGAAATTCAGCAGATGTTTCCAGGGTGCAGGCTGATTGCACTACTTCCTAATTCATACCAAGCTTTAAACATTTTCTCTGGCACAACCAAAGGACAATGACTTTAAAATACATTAGAAAGTTCTTCATGTTTCCTAATCGAATTATAATATAATATCTTAA